>NC_050575.1:357202071-357381097 GCF_011100635.1 Trichosurus vulpecula
AGGTCAGAAAAAAAAGGAGCTCGATATGAAAAATACAGAGGGATATTTTAGTAATAGACATCACCTCGTGATTTCCTGCTGAGCCAGGCATTCACCGCAAACCAAACCATAAGGCATTGGGTGGGTCCAACCCTGCCCTGCCTCCCACATTCAACCCAAGGTCCAAGTAGAAGCTTGGCTCCTTGGGGAGAAACTTGGCAGAGGGAGCTTACTCTCGTCCTGGAGTGTAGTCCTTTTCTAACGTCTGCCTTGATTATACTCTTAGGGGTCCTGTGGCTAATCCTGTGGCTACTGAGAGAAGCAGCCTACTACTGACTTTCTTTTTGATTACTAACTATTCTTATTTATCCTCTTAAGACAATAAGTTCAACCCCTTTTCTGTCCCACTGGCCCTTTTCCCCAGAGCTACTGGCATGTAGCCAAATCAACGGGTTGACTTTCTACTTCTTCTGAATTCCTTTTCCCGAACATTGGGAGAGATCGTGCACGAGCTGTTAACTAGCCAAAGAATAGGGGACAAGTGGGGGCAAAGCGTAGACATGAACAGAAAGAATAATACTCAAGTAGTCTCATCCCCAAGCTCCTTTCCTCACCACTTAGCAAACACTAAATGCATTTTGTTTCCTCCAGTCTTCTCAAAACTTCCATGAATTGGTGAGGTGTTCAAGTAATGTGACTTCTAGGGAAAGGGGGAAAAGATGTTGCTGATCTTGTGTCATAGCCTGTGCCTAAGATCCAGCTCAGGGGTGGGGAATCTGTGGCCTCCAGGCTGCATGTGACCCTCTAGGTCCTCAAGTGGAGGGTAGAATCCAAGAAGTTTGGATTCAAAGGGCCACACTTGAGGACCTAGAGGGTTACATGTGACCTTGAGGCAGGTTCCCCACCCCTGATTTAGATAATGAGACTGAGAGTCTGAAAGTTGACAGACTTCTGTCCTCATGGAGAGAAAACAGCTGAGATTTCCTCCCAAATCCAATGAGATCCAATTGAAGGCCTGTCTATCTCACTTAAAAAAAAATGGAAATTTGGCCGCTGGGCTGTAGGCTAAAAAAAAAAAAAAGATAACAAAGCCTCATCCTTCTTTTATGGGGAAGAAGTACCATGTTAGCTGAAACCTCGTAGCTTACAACAAGAACAGCCCAGCAGAGAGTGTCGGAGAATAGGACAGGGCCCCACTTGGGATCGGCAGTGATATAGTCTCCACCAGGGAACCTATCTAGCAGAGCAGATTAATGATACCAAAAACATCAGATGCATCCCTGCCACTTGGAGCTGGTGGCACAAGTTCCCTGCTGGTGTGACCCCCATTTGTGATCAGTATGGGTGTCCCTCTTCCTATTAATGGGGGAAGTGTGGCCTAACCTTACTGGGAAGTGATCTTTCACTACTTTTCTTACTATGCAATTTCATTAGACCCCTCTGCTTTGAACTACTTATATCTTCTGACTATTAATAGTAAAAACACACTAGTGAGGGCTCATCAGCTATGATTCTGAGAGGATACAAATTTGCTTTGAACCTGGGGCTTTTCTGGATGCCTGAATGTGAGAGAAGATGCCCCAGGTGCTACACAGACACTCAGACAAAATCCCCCAGGTTCTCCTGAACTGAAATAATCTGCTAAGAAAGGTATTATCTGGCTCTCTTGTTCTCCTTCCTCCCAGCCCATATAACTCTCTCCCTGAAATGTGCTTTAGGCCAGCCTAAACACTTGCCCAGAGGCCAGGGCTCTCCTTTTTTTTTAATCCATGTTTTAAAAAGCAAGAGGCTTCAAAAAATCTTTCTATTTCTGCAGTTATAGGTGTGGAACAGAGAAGTGGAAAACTTTCATTTCTGTTGCCAAAATTAGGGATAGGGGCATGAAATAACCTGATTGGGAAACCTGGGAGATGAGATGCCTCTGATAGGAATGATTTTATGCAGTACGGATCACCGTGAGTACTTCCTGACAAGAAATAATATCTAGAACTGGAAAGGAGGATAGAGATTGTCTAGTATTTATTTTTACAAGTGAAAGAACTGGGGCCCAAAGAGATTAAGTAACTTTTCTAAGGTCACACATTAAACAGCAGGGTTGGGATTTGAATGAAAAGAACAGAGTTGCTCCGGTGAGACAAAAAGGATCCTGGAGATTTTCTCCTCACCTTGCATTTGAGGGAGGTGTCAGGTAAAGATAGCTAACCCTTGCCTTTGCCTGACGAATTGTGAAAATGAATCAACTATCCCGTACAGCCTGGGTCACCTGCTAGCAGAATGGTCAGGAGCTGGAGATGGAGAAAAGGAGAGAGAGACAGGGAAAAAGACAACTAAAGACAAGAAGATTGAGATAGAAGTAGAGATAGGGGGACAGAGATGGAAAGACAGAGACAGTGAAAGACACATTGAGAAATACTAAGATAGAGAGAAAGAGGGAGAAAAAAGGGGGGGAGGGAATGAGAGAGGAAAGAGACACACACACACACACACACACACACACAGAGAGAGAGAGAGAGAGAGAGAGAGAGAGAGAGAGAGAGAGAGAGAGAGAGAGAATTACCTCTGACCCTGAATTCATAGAATTGTCAGAGGAGGACATCAGACAAACACAGGACTCTAGAAGAAGCTTCAGTAAGAGGAGCTATCATATTTGAGATTGTAAGGGACTTTGGGACAAATAGTTTTTTATTCAAGTTTCTGTTTTGCTTCCTCCTTAAAAACAAACAAACAAACAAACTTTTGTCTAGTATTGTGAACTGCAGGCTTTTCAGTGAGGAGCTCCTCTCTACATACTGAGAGGTGCCATGCATAGATTTTCTCAAATTTCCTTGGTAGAAGCTACAAGCCAAGCAAAATTCCTCCAAGGTGGACCTGATACTTCCATGCCACGGAAGTCTGACACAAATTTACATAGGTAAGGCCTACATCAAGCAAACATGTGAAAAATTCAGATTTGTAAAACCAAGGAAAGATAATTCACATAGCCGTAGAAGTCCTTCAAATACTAAGTTTCCTAAACATATTTATAATATCGCTCAGTTTACCCAACTAATAATAATACACAAATTTTCAGGAGTGAACCTACTACATTAAGAAAGACAAAACTTTATCCCTATTAATGAATTATACCATGTTTGTCTTGGAAGCTTTGATGATTAAAAGCTATAGATTAGTTCCTCTAGTTTTCAGAGGTTTCCTCATCTGAAAAATGAGGGACCTGGCTGAATGATCTCCAAGATTCTCCCAGTTCTAAAGGAATTGTTTCATTTTTTTGTACTTGCATCGCCAGTACCAAGCATAGTACTGGGCCCATGGTTTTTGTTGTAGAGTTGTTTTTCAGTAATGCCTGACTCTTTGTGACCCCATTTGGGGTTTTCTTGCAGAGATACTGGAATGTTTTGCCATTTCCTTCTCCAGTTCATTTTACAGATGAGAAAACTGAGGCAAATAGGGTTAAGTAACTTGACCAGGGTCACACAGCTAGTAAGTTTCTGAGGCAGAATTTGAATTCAGATCTGGTGCTCTATTTTGCCACCTAGCTGCCTTGAGCCCATGGTAGACATGGAATAAATGCTGATTGATTGATAAATCTATGTTCTTATGATCTTTAAGAGATGAGAAGTGATTATAGAGAAAGAAATGCTTAGGGAGAATCATAAAACTAAAAGGAAGCTTTGAGATCAACTGGTCCATTACCTTCATTTACAGATGCGGCAAGTAGGGGCAGAATAATGGAAAATGGAGAGGCATAGAGCACTGACTCAAGAGTCAGAGGACCTAGGTTCAAATTCTACCTGCCACCTAATACTTCTTTACCTGTGTGACCTTGGGCAAGTAATTTAACCCCCTGGGCTTCTGTAAAGTAAATTGAGAGGGTTTTACTTGATGGTCTAATTCTAGAGATCTGTAGTGAATTTCCTAAGGTCAACAGACTCCCAGGTTACTACTTCAAGCTACCTTCCTTTGAAAAATTCCTTTTTTCTTGTGTCACAGTGGTTGGGTATCCCAAGATGCTTTCCATACTAGTGTTCCCTCCAGGTTCATCACTCAATCATCCAATCAACAGTGATTGAGTGTTCACTGTGCTAAAGGCCGATCATGAAGAGGACCCATCCCCCAGAAGCTCTTTTAAAGTCACCTCAGGATGTGGTTGCATTTGTCCAGACGATCTTTTGCTTGATGCATCTGTAATCCCAGTGCCTCTGTCCAGGGCCAACACTAATTTTTGCTTCATAATCACCTAAACCGGAAATGAGTCTGTCTTCCCAGCTTCTAGGAGATCACAGCCAAGCAAACAATTGACCAAAGAGCAGTGAGTTTTGTGGTTGTAGGGAGATGTGACCACACTTGGTTTCCTAAGCCATCAATGAGTATCGTGATTTCTTGTTTATCCTGAGTAGATGCAGGCAGGAAGAATTCATATAAATGACTGTAAAACCACTTGCCTTTACAAATTATGGCAGATGATAGAATTCCAGAACTCCAAGGACCTTCACAGTGAACTAGTCTACAGGGTGTTCCTAAAGTCTGGACACATAGGCAATTGACGGCAATGTGGAGTTACTGCATCGAGTTCACATGAATCTTGCAAAGCACATCAACCTTTGCATCACAAATGAATTGAAGATGTTATTTGTTAATATTCCAATTAAATAAAATATTGTTGAAAATTTCATTCATTTCATTTCTTGAAAATATGCATTTTTCCTATGTGTCCAGACTTTAGGAACACCCTGTAGATTTCTCATTTTATAGATTAGGAAACTGAGGCCCAGAGATGGGGAGTAACTTTCCCAGGATTTTGCTGACTCCTAGTGCAGGCTAACATTCTTTCCACTACTCTGTGATGCCTCCTACAGAGTAAAGAAGAAATTTTAAAGAATAAGCAGAATGCAAAAGACCTCAGTCATGGATTCATGGTGAGGAAGAAACTACCAATAGTGCTAAGCAGGGAGACCTAGAAGGACAGCTGGGTAGTGCAGTGGATAGAGTGCCTTCCCTGGAGTTGGAAGACTCATCTTCCCTGCTGTCCTCAGACACTTCCTAGCTGTGTGACCCTGGACAAGTCACCTAACTCTGTTAGCTAGCTTTAGTTCCTCATCTGTAAAATGAACTGGAAAAAGAAATCACAAAATCCCTCCTGTATCCTTCACCAAGGAAATCCCAAATGGGGTCACCAAGAGTTGGACACAACTGAAAAATGACTGAAAAGGAGACCTAGACTTTATAGAACCCTCACGGGTCCCATCTAATCCCACTATCTAAAAAGAATTGAGTTACTTGATTAATGTAAGTAATGATTTCTAAATTCCTTTTAATGGTGAGTTTATTATCTTTCTCCCTAAACCTACTCCTTTTTATGACTTTACTAATTCTGTCTGTCTCTGCCCTCTATTTACCTCTATGAAGTTTTGTTAACCTTGAGGTTACTTTTCAGTCTTCTCCCTCCTTAACTTCTTTTTTTTTCAATAACAAACATTTATTTTCTTTTCCTCACACTCTACTCCCTCTTTGGAAAAAATAAATATGCACAGTTGAGCAAAACAAATTCCCACATTGACCATGCCCCAAAATAGATGTCTCATTATGTATCCTGAGTCCATCATTCTCTGTCAGGAAATGAATGGCACACCTTACCATTGGTCCCTTGGAAGAGTGGTTAATCATTTGCTTTCATAAGAGTTCTTTCAAAGTTGTTTGCCTTTACAATCTCTCCATCATTTCTCATATCCGACTTGTTATTAAGTCTTGGCAGCTCTATCTGCCCAACGTATCTCTCATTTAATTTAAGACTGTATCATGACCCCCTTTAGTAATTGAAATAGCCTTCTAATCCATTTTCTACTTCTACTCTCTCCCCTGCTTTAGTCACTTCTTCATATCATTGGCATTTCTTTTGTACACATCTAATCATGCCACGTCCCTGTTAGAAAATCTTTGGGAACTTCCTATTATTAAAAAATTCAAATTCAAGGTCTTCTGCCCAATGTTAAAAGTCCTCTATCTCTAATCCTGCTTCTCATTTATCTCATTTACTCCTCTGTGCATTCTATAGTCCAGACAACATAGGGAACTTTGTGTTCCCTATATACTCATTGTGCTCTCCTGCCAATTCACCTTTGTCCATGGTGTTCCTCATTCTTCATATATAGTCACCTCCTTTATCAAGGCTGTCCTAATCCCAAGCAGTCAACACTGACCTTTTTGAGATTTCACATAATACTTGATTTTGTGACATGCTCATCTTCACTGCACTTGTTGCACCTTCTCATGTGCATGGGGCCCCCTCAGAAAGGCTCCCCCAGATTCGAGGTTCTCCAAAACATCATAGATCAGGTGCTATCTTAGATGTATATACAGGGTCAGCGAGAAGCATGGCCATGGTTAGGGAATAGGCATAGAAGGAGACAATACCCACAAAGAAGGACAAGTTACCCTTCTGATCCTGCAGGAGCATTGATGTGTTCTTGTGGTGTCATTATGCAGCTACCCCTGGTCTTGTATTCACCGTTAGACATTCCTCCCTTGGGCACAGGGTTGAGTAGTTTCTATTACCAGTACTGGGCTTTTGCGGGAGTCTTCAAGATTACCTTCTACATATGGCTTATTCTATCTGCTGGGATGCATTGATTAGAAGCTTTTCCTTGATAAGAACAGGCTAATTGTTTCTGGGTCAAAGCTAGAGGTTATTAATCAGCCAAAGGTGTTGAGGTATACTCCCAGGGTAAGATTATGGCTTTCTTTTAATACATGTGTCTGAGACTAATTTCAAGTCCTTTGTTCTAGAAATTGATCTGATTTAGGGTTGGAAACACTTAAGCGCTGCTCTATCTTGGCAGTTTGCCAGAACAAGAGTTAAGTGAAAACGATGAGGCTGTTGTTCTCCTACCTGGCCTGTATCCATGGCTCTTTCATATATGACTGGCAACAAATCCTCTCCTATTCTGATCCACTCTACATCATAGAACATTGTGATTTACAATTATAATGTATTTGTATCTTATTCCCTTACTACTCTGTGAGCTCCACGAGTTCAGGGGACATGAGGTAAATGAACTTTGTATCTTTCCTATGCCATGCCACAATGTTCTATCCATAGTAGGTGCCAAATAAATGCTTTTTTAAATGAATGCTTTGTGGTTGAATTCTCATTTAAATTTTTTGGTAGTGTAAGATCCTTTTTTTTCATCTTCTGGTTCAATATTGTGCCCTAAAGAGTAGGATAAATGCTTTTTCCAACTCTCTATTTAAACAGGGCTTGAGTGTATCTCTGCTACTACTGTAGACAAGAGATATGAACAAAGAAGTATGGTATAGCAAAATTCAAGGGAGTTAAGAATACAAGATTACATGGTTCCCCGCATCTACTGTTGGGTCTTATTGTAGGAAGAGGTTCCTGCTATTCTCCCAAAGCAGAAAATGGACCCAGAAAGTAAGACATTGGGTACCAGGAAGATAAACTGCTGAATATCTGCCAAGAAGCACCATAGTTTGCTTTGGTGAACCAACCTACCCTCCATATTTGTGGACAGAGAGAAAGACTGTATGAGTGTTTCATATAAGGTGGTCACAACATCCTTAGTCTGCCAGCTCCTTCCTTCAAGGTCTCCAGGGATGGGGTAACTCCTCACCAATGGATTCATCAACTATACCCTTAAGAAATCTACTGGAGTAAAGGGACTAAGAACATAGACACACATCACCTCACCAGGAGCAAAGTGCCCTGGATGAGAGGTGATCCTCCCTTCTACATCAACACTCTTGACATTCTCTAAAAAAGAAACCTTGTTTCAGGCAAGAAGTAAATTCATCCTCTAAAAAAGATTATTTACATCCTCTGCTAGAACAAAGACTGCCAACTGGCTTGTCTTTTTAAGACTAGATAAGCTCTCTCTTTTTATACATTAAGTGCATGTTTAAATACTTTTTAGCAACACATCACCCCCAATTCTTGGTAGAGAAAAAGAAAATGGCAAATAACTCAGTACTTCAACATTGCAGCAGGGCCGAAATACTTTTAGCAATTCTACCCCACAGAATAGAGGTGAATGCATTTCAGAGGGAGCTAGAGAGAGAGAGAGAGACAGACAGAAACAGAGACAAAGAGAGAGAGAGAGAGAAAGAAGAGAGACAGACAGAGACAGAGAGAGAGACAGAGAGAGAGACAGAGAGAAAGACACAGAGAGAGAGTGTTTCCTGTTAAGTGGACCAAAAGACCTATAAGCAGCATAGGTTTTGTTTTTAAAGGTTAACAAATATCTCTGTTCTTGTCCTAGTTTCATGAAGAACAATTAATTAAGTTAATGCCTGAAAAGTTTCAGGCCTTAATGTGGCAGTCTATCATTTCCCAGTGTGATGGGAAGGTAAGGGCCAGTTCACATCTGTTGCTTCACCTCTCTTTTGCTTTGCGGTCCTCCCAGGAGAATCTGGGAAGGGTGGGAGGAGAGGCCCACTGCCAGAGAACACAGTGTCATGAGACAATATGGTATTTTGTGTTCTGCCTTTAGGAAGTCCCCCTTTCCACCCCCACATCATTAGCCTGGAAACAGACTTGTGGAGGAGAAGGCAAAGCAGAGGCCCAGAGATGGGGCCTGTGTTATAAGTGGCGTATATAGTGAATTGAGAGGAATACCAGGAAACCCCCTGCCCTCAAATATCTCCCCTGTAGGTTTGAAATTTATGTATTAAAATGTATTTCTTTGAAACAGCTGTATCCCTCTCCAAGGTCATCAATTTAACAAGCCTGTATTAAATGCCTTCCATGTCCCAGGTATTGAATACTTCCTTTTATTGAGGTGTAATGGCCTTTGTTCTGTCCTCATCATCCTTGATCCTTATACAGCAACTGACACTGTTGATTCCCCCTTCCTTCTTAAAATCCTTTCTTCTCTAGTCTTCTGTGGCCCTGAACAATGGTGCTTCTCCTACTTCTCTGACAATTCTGTTCTTCATCCTCTTCCCTCCCCTCCCCTTCCCTCCCTACCCCTCCCCTCCCCTTCCCTCCCATCCTCTCACCTCCTCTCCCCTCTCTTCCCCTCCCCTCCCCTCACTTCCCCTCCCCTCACTTCCCCTCCCCTCTCTCCTCCCCTCTCTTCTCTTCTCTTCTCTTCTCTTCTCTTCTCTTCTCTTCTCTTCTCTTCTCTTCTCTTCTCTTCTCTTCTCTTCTCTCCTCTCTTCTCTTCTCTTCTCTCCTCTCTTCTCTTCTCTTCTCTCCTCTCCTCATCTATATTGTCATTCATTCCTAAACTTCAATTGGTGGTCTCATTTATTTCTACAATTTCAATTATCACCTCTATGCAGATGATTCCCCATCTATATTTCCATCCTCAATTCCTTCCCATCCCCAACCCCCACTATGATTTCAATGATATAGGGAGCTCCCTGAGAGGAAATTCCCTTTTACGATGCAGATCAGGAACACTTCTGCCAGTCATAGTCTTAGAGGAAGAGTTCTTATCCTGGTATCCGTGGACTTCAAAAAAATACTTTGATAATTGCATTTCAGCATAATTAGCTTCCTTTGTAATCCTGTGTATTATTTTGCTCAGGGGTGGTCCATAGGCGTCACCAGACTGTTCATGGGGTCCTTGACACGAGGATAAGTAACTTGCCTAGAATTACATAGCCAGTACGTGTCAGGGGGCTGTTTTTTTTTTGCTTGTTTGTTTGTTTGAGACTGGGTCTCTCTATTGTACCCAGGCTGGAAGTGTAGCAGCCACTCATGGGTCTGATCCCAATGGTGATTATTAAAGAAGCTTTAACCTTCTTTGTTTTTCCAACTTGGACCAGTTCACTTCTCTTTAGGCAGCCTGGTAGCCCTCTGCTCCCAGGGACTCACCATATTAGCGCCAGATGTAGTACAGAAACCCCAGTGGCTTTATCCCTGTGGCAGCTCAAAAATTCCAAATTCAAGTAATCCACCAGCCTCAGGTTCTCCAGAAACAAGGGACTACAACTGTGCATCATCCACCCCCCAGCAGAAGTGGGGCTTGAACCCAGGTCTTCCTGACCTTGATTCCTGAAGATCTACTTCTCTGCCTCTTAAAAAAGAGAAACAAAGCTAATATGACATGAACTTCTGCTGCAAACAAACAAACTGACCTTTCTGCCAGTTTTTATACAAAACAAGGAAATTAAATACAAATGTTAGGAATCTTACAAGGTCGAGTGTGTAACTTTGGAAATTAAAACATTCCCATGGAAAGGGCCTTGGGGATCCAGGACAATTGAAGACAGTCTCAGATGAGAGTTGTGAATAGGGACATTTAAATAATTTGATACTTCACAAGATCTATGACTTCCCAGGCATGGCTACTACTCTATGGAGGTACTCTTCCACATTTTAGTAATTGGTTCCATGAGTTTCTGGGGCCAAAAACTTAATACACGGAGGCTCACACTTGGATGACAGGCCGGGCCATCACTGAAGTTGTACTTGATGACATTCCAACATGGTAGGACCTGCTACTGTGGCTTCCACTTCTCAATCACTTCCACTGATTCTTCACTTCTCATCAACTGCATTTTCCTCCTTCCTCATTGGTTCTAAAACAGCAGAGGACTGAACTCTAGGGAAGCTAGGTTTCACAGTGGATAGAGCACTGAATCTAGAGTCAGCATGACTCATATTCCTGAGTTCAAATCTGGCCTCAGAAACTTACTAGCTGTGTGACCCTGGGCAAGTCACTTAACCTCAGTATTCCTCAGTTTCCTCATCTGTAAAATAAGCTGAAGGAGGAAATGGCAAACTACTCTGGTATTTTTTGCCAAGAAAACACCCAATGGGGTCACAAAGTGTTGGGTAATTGACTGAACAAAGAAAGAACCTTTCTGTTTTCTGAGAAATGGAATGAAGGAAGAAGATGAGTAAAAATACAAATAATGTTTCACAGGTGGGCATCTCCATTATGCTATGAGATCATAGAGATCTACTTCTCTACCCCTGCTAGTGTTATATACAATGGCTTCTTGCAGCTTGCTATCTCTAGCAGTCAAAGGATTCTACTTTCCTATGATATGGGAGCACACAGAACTCCTGAAAACCATCACTTTCCTACTCAGCTAGGTGTGAATAGAGCACTGAGCCTGGAGTCAGGAAGACCTGAGTTCAAATCTGCCTTTTAGATACTTACTAGCTTTGTGACTCTGAACAAATCACTTAACCTCTGTTTGCCTCATTTTCTGAGGATAATCATAGCATCTACTTCCCATGGCTGGTGGAAGGATCAAATGAGGTAATATTTGTAAAGCAATTAGGATAGTAGCAGCACATAATAGGTCCTTACCAAGTGTTTATTCCTTTCCTCCCTACTTTCCATAGATGCTTCATAGAGAGAAGCAATCAATAAATATTTCTTGATTGAGTACGTACTATGCGTCTTGCTAAGTGATACAGATAATGATTTTTTTAAAAAAATCAAATAGCATCTTCTTTCAAGGAGCTTATGGAAACATAGTATTAAGTTGTGTCTACATACGTGTACAACAAGATGACTCATGGATGATTATGCTAATGACTTGTGGTTGAACAGACCCGTAGCTGTGGCAAGAGTGACTGCTCCTTCTGGGTATCTGACAGTTGTTCCACTAAGAAGTTATGACTGGAATAATTTGGAAAGCGGTTTTCTGCCACAAGTTTTTTTAAAAAAAACAAACCACTGTCAAAAATTGTTTTATTCTGCCATAGGGTTCACACACACGAGGACCAGGAAAAAAGAAAAAAAAAACAAGATGAGCCAATCAGGTATTATGCATGAGAAATAACAAATGGAGAGTCTGAATGATGTTCTCTTATCCTCAAGATATTGAATGAATTGGAGGAAGGTCTCCAGGCTTGACTGAATAATTGATTGCATCCTCTGGAGTGATTACTAGAAAAGCATGAATGAAAAAATACACAGGATGAGAAGAGATGGAGGGGCTGCCATCTACATCAGAGGACTGGATACTCAGAAAGATAAATGGGGCCATACTAGGGAAGAGCAAATTGGGATTTTTAGCCCAGGCAACTAATATTCTCTATCTAGGTGAGCTACGTCCTCAGTTTAGCAGTTCAGAGACCAACATTCTTATTTGTACCAACATAAGACTATTGAATCTGCTCTCTGCTCCTCCCTCCCCCACTTCTCTACCTTGGATTGTCTTCTGCTCCTGGCTGCCCCTCCCCACTCCTAGCCTGAACTGCTTCCCCCTCTCAGTTGATTTTTCAGCAGTTGAATGGGGTTCCTACTTACCATGATACCTGTAACAAGTACCTCACATGGCATAAACTGCAGTGTCTATGATTCAGGGTCCAACTAGTCACAATGTTAAACCTCAATTCTGCCTTTCAAAATCTTCTTGAAAAGCATTAGGGCAAAAGGGATGCTATTTATACTCCCTGTGTTCACATAGGGTCATAGTTTTGGGGCTGGAAGGGATTTTATAGGCTACTGAGTCCAACCCCTTCATTTTATAGATGAGGAAATCAAGGCCCAAAGGGTTTAAGTCATGTGACCAAGGTCACATATGTACTAAATGGCAGGGCTGGGATTTTAACCCAGGTTCCCAGGGACCTTTCTTCTGCTGGCCACCTTTTACCCCCTCCCCACCAATTCTTCCATTCTCCTAAGAAATAAATAAGCATCTTTTCAAAGCAAGGCTGGGTGGTACAGAAATTAGAATGCCAACCCTGGAATCGAGAAGACACAAGTTCAAATCCAGCCTCAGATATGTACTGGCTATGTGACCCTGGGCAAGTCACCTAATTTCTATATGTTTTAGTTTTCTTATCTGTAAAATGGGGATCATAACAGCACCTCCCTCCAGGTTTGTTGTGAAAATCAAAGGAGATCATGTTTGTAAAAGCTCTTAAAGCTTAGTGCCTAGCACATAAGCACTAGATAAATGTTAGCTACTATTATTACTAGAAATCAGAAAGTTGCCCTCCAAACACATTTTTAGGAGAAAAAAAGTTGGTGATGGGGGAAAATTGTGGGAGGCATAGTCTAGACCTATGATTTTGTTAGTCTGGGCACTCCTGACGTAGAAACTTCTTCCCCTGATGCAGACAGACCCCTCTACACCTTGCAATCTTTGAGAATCTCTGGGCCATCAAATATTAAAAGACTTTCCCATTGTCATACAGCCTGCATGCATTAGAGATAGGACTTGAACCCAGGTCCTCCTGACTCCTTGTTTAGCCTTCTTTACACTGTATTTATGCCATATGACAAGGAAATAGTAAAGAGGAGCAGAATACAAATTGCTTGCTTGCTGGAATACTATTTCCTCTTCCAACCCTTCCAAGTGAGTTTCATTACTACGGCAACCAAGGGACCTGGAGTTGCAAGTACATACCCATAAGTTGCACAACACAAAACCCTGTGCAGGGTTCCAGTGAGGAGCTGGATATTAACTTATTGACTAATTTCCTTCAGGAAAACTACCATTTTCCATGAATATACGTTTGCTTTCTTGGCCTGACTAGAATGGCTGGACCTTCTCCAGTACCAGAGAACTCCTTTGAGAGATTTCTGGGGAATTCGAGTTGTCCCAAATCCACAGCTCTGAGGCCACTGAGAGTTGCCACATACTGCCTCAGGAACTCTGTCCCTGAAACCCACAGGTGTCTGGGACATGTGCTTCCCATACAAGGAGAGGCCACCCCCAATGTGACAATGTATCTGGCACCAGCTAGTTTGTGCGTCATTGGCACCCTCCCACCTCGCCCAGGCTCTGCACATGCAAACTCTTGGAGGCTCTTCATGAGTGAGTATGCATGTGTTATATACTTCTTACATGGTAAATTCATGGTATCAGACAAGGTCGTTGTTTTTTCCCTCAAAGAATATTTTCCAATTTGCGCTTTAGGTAGATAGTTGAAAGTTCCATTTACTGGGGGCCTTTGTATTTATAATCATTACTGGGACAGCAGGCCAGAGAAAAGGAAAGTTCTGTGAATTCTTGTCCCTGGATTTTTCACAAATAGCTCTTCAGAAGGAAACAATGCTTCACAAAATGGGCCTGGAGGAGGGCTGCCAACCTCTCTGTGCTCTCGTCTGACATTGTCCATGCTCAGTACAATCTCTCATTTGGCACTTAGCAAATGCTACCTCTTACTGTTATTTGTCATCCTGTGGGTATGCTGCGTCTCTCCTGTGAGCCTTCACGTTCTGCGAAGTCTTTGTTTTCTATATGTCTTTGTCTTGTGCTCAAAGTATTGTTTAGTGTCTATGGTAGATGTTTAATCAGTAGATACTTCTTTGATACTCCAGAAAGCCATGTTTTGCTTTGTTTTTTACAGTATAGACCTTCCCTCTACTGTCACAGAAGACAGTTTCTCTGTGCTCTGTTAGATGGTCCCTATGAGTTGCTGTGGCTCATGAGTTCATCATTTTTAAACCAAGCTCTTGAGGAGTCTCTCCAAGCTTAGACTGTTCTTCAGAGAGCAGAAATGTGGTCTTTCACCAGAGCTGAGTACCTAAAGCATTTCCAGTTTAGTAGGAACTGTCAAGGATTACACTCCACTGGTCTGCCTTTCAAGAGCACTATGCCACTTCTATTCCCCTAGTGCTCAATAAATCTTTAGGATCATAGATCTGGGAAAGAACATCAGAGGCCTTTAGGTGTGTTTATAATTGACACTGGTGCATTGAAGAATACCAGCCAGCACATGCCCATCCTATGCTAAAGGAGTGATTGTGATTGGTAGAACTTTATGAAATAAACACTGTCAAGTGTAATGGCAAAACATAGTTTTGTCTCAGAGGAGGCCAGCTCCTTCATTTTACAGATAAAGAAACTGGGGCCCAAGTAACTTTCCCCATGGTCACAAGAGTAGTAAGCATAAGAGGCAGAATTTGAACTCAGATCCTCTGACTACACAACTAGTTGTCTTTCTGATAAGCTTCTCGATATAACAATACTTTGATAAATGGATGAAAAAAAATAATGAATAAGCTAGGCAATGCTGTAGTTGTGAAAACATTTTTTTTCAATGATCTATATTGAGGAGGCATATACTACCTGAGCAGGCATATAGGGTAGCAGGGGAGACTCATGGGATACTGCACAGGGACACATCAAAGCAAAGGAATCAGGTCAGTTCATAGTAATAAGACTAGATAGATGGCACAGTGGATAGAGTACCAGTCCTGTAGTCAGAAAGACTTATCTTCCTGAATTCAAATGCGGCCTCAGATGGTTAGTAACTGTGGCGCCCTGTAAAATGAACTGGAGAAGGAAACGGCAAACCAAACCAGTATCTTTGCCAAGAATAGTCCAAATGAAGTCACTGAGACTTGGACAGGACTGAAATGAAATAACAACAAAAACCAGGGATTCTAAGAGGTCTATTCTAAGATAAGAAGGCAGCAAGTTTCATCAGTAGGGAATGGCCCTTGGCAAGCCGTAAGGGCTATATAAATGTTAATTCTTAAGTAATTCGGTCTATACTTTCTTTTTACAGAATGTAAACTCCTTGAAGGCAGGGACAGTATCATTCTTGTTTTTGCATCTCCAGCTTTATTGAGGGAGATCTCAGCTTACACAGCACATTTACTTTGTGTATTTTCTGTCACTCTAATCTGTAAAATGTTTGCGTGTGTATGTGTGTACACATACATGTCTTCTTTCTTCCTTTATACATACATATATCTATATATCTATCCATTCATCTATCTAATTATATCTAAATTACATCTGATCCACCACCTCAAATTTCTTTTGGACTTCTTTGATTACATATAGATTTAATGTGCCTATTTCTCTCCTCTCCAGCCAGAACAGAAAATACAAGACCAGCCTAAATGAGCTGATTCACAGAGAAAATTTCAAGTGGAAGTGACAAAGTTGCAGAAATTAAATCAAATTTTGGTTCATTTTTTTCTCATCTCTCTGTATGATTTCTCCTCCTGACTCCAATGTCTCCATTAATTTTTCATGCCCTCCTACTTTGACCTGCTTTGGTTTTCATTTCTTCTTTCCCAGGACTATAAGAAGGTATGATTATTGCCAAATTTTCTGTTATTTATGACAGTGCCATTAATTTTAATGGGTCTGA
Source organism: Trichosurus vulpecula (assembly GCF_011100635.1). NCBI lineage: Eukaryota > Metazoa > Chordata > Mammalia > Diprotodontia > Phalangeridae > Trichosurus > Trichosurus vulpecula. The sequence continues at coordinate 357,218,090 of NC_050575.1, forward strand.
ACACCAAGTTAGCCTCCTGGGAAGTGGCCAAACAACCTTTATAGTGACAGGCATGCAAGCAACTTGAGACTCTGCACATTCATGGGGAGGGAGTCTGATGACTACAAAAGTCATGTAAGAGGATTCTTTTAGGTTCAGAGAGAAAAAACAAATACAGTAGGCAGGGGCTGACTTTTCCTAAAAGTCATCTTAGACCTGACTTGCCTAGGTACTTTTCGGGAGCTAGAGAGAGTGTGGCTATAGAATGAGTGTTCCTCATAGAATATAATCTTCTTGAAGGCAGGCACTGTTTTTGTTCTTGGTCTTAGTTGTCAAACATTTATTAAGCACCTATGTAACCAGAATGGCCTTTGTTTTCTTTGAATGACTCAGCTTACCTCATTGAGCCTCTGGACACTGTGGCTTGCTCTTCCGGGGCAGGAGGCCCGGAGAGCATGCCGGGAAGCAGACAACTTCCTGTGTGATGAGTCATGGGGCTGGCTGAGGGGAGGTGTTAACCTCTACCCTAGGGGGAGGGGCCAACTCAAGAACCAATCAGCCCTGGTCATTCAGGCGGTGCTTGATGATGTCAAAAACTCTATAAGAGGGGAGAGGACAGCTTGAAGATCCTCTTTCCTTTTCCGGTTGGAGCCAGAGACAGTTACAGCGACAGTTACAGCGACAGTTACAGCGACAGTTACAGCGACAGTTACAGCCACAGCCATAGCTGAAGCAGGAGCTGCCAGTAGCGGAGCTGACCTACGGGAGGAAGCTGAACAAAGACTTCAGGCCATTACAGCGACAGTTACAGCGACAGTTACAGCGACAGTTACAGCTACTGTTACAGCGACAGTTACAGTTACAGCCACAGCTGAAGCAGGAGCTGCCAGTAGCGGAGCTGACCTACGGGAGGAAGCTGAACAAAGACTTCAGGCCAGTGGGTAATCTTATTACCATCGAGGGGGAAGCATGATCTTGCTTTACGCAATCATGCTTCTCTGTAGCCTCCTGGTTACTCTTGCAAGGCGTACTTATTGGGCCTGGAAGCTTTTGATCAACATATCAAAATGGGGCTGCTGGTTCATGGGTTGGTTACTGTGGAGCCTAAATAAATGTTTTGATTCTTCTGCCTTCTACTTTGAGAGTTTCTTATATCCGGCGATTCCGAACGTTTCAGACATGTTTATGATCCTCTTTGAGATTATAAACTCTGCCCTCCTGATACAACCTACTATGTGCTGGAATAGAACATAGCTTGAATAGCAAAAGCACAGTTTCTGACCTCATGGAGCTCTAATTGTGTACATATTATGTACATACAAAATACATAATAGTATAAAAGGAAGGTAATCTCAGAGCAGAGGTAGATAAGCGAGGCACCAGGAAAGGCATTCTATAGATAATGGGATTTGAACTGAGTTCCAGGGAAGACAGCAGGTAGAGATGAAGAAGGAAACATGGCCAGGCTGGACCAGTTCCTACAAATAGGGGGCCTAGAAAGAACTCACAGATGATTGGGTGAGGAGGGTGAGAAGCTGAGTGAGATCCCAAGGCTGTAAATCTGGGTGACTGAAAGGGTGGTGAGGTCCTTAACAGAAATTGAATAGTTAGGGAGAGGTGTAGTTTTCTGAAGGAAAGATAATGAGTTCTATTTTGTACATGCTGAATTTAAGATGCCTGCTGGGATATTGAATTGGAACTATCCAATAGCTTATAACCCGAGCTGGCCTGTAGGTACCATTGTGAAGTAGGGGAGATTTTTCTTCCCTTCTTTTTTTTTTATCCCTCAATACCTGTATTTACTCACCCTTACTTGAAACCTAGCATCTGCCTATTTCCTCTCCCTACCTGATAAAAAAATTCCATTCTCAGATTCTTCATTCACATTCAAGGGTGATTACCAGCAGCTTAAAGTGCTACCCTTACCTTTTTCTTAAGGTAAAGATATGAAATATGGGAATTATTATCCTCCCTTGGGTTACCACCTCTTCTGGCCCCTCCACCCCAATTCACACTTGCAGGATGAATCACCTAGTCGCAGTTGCTGGGGTTTAATATACTCTGAGTTCCCGCTACTAAAACTATCACTCATGGACCTTCCCCCCCTCCCCACCATGTGTGTTTACTTTTAGTTCAGCAAATAAACACGATTACCTAAAAATAATGAGAGTATGCTAGTAGAGAGGAACATGCCTAGGGGAAATGGGTGGTCAAGGCAACTCACAACTTGACCTGGAGGGCTCAGATGTGCTTTCTGTTTCCATGATGTCCTTATCCTGCTCTGATGGGCGGGTCACTCATCTGGGCTTCCTGGACATGCTTCTCTATGTAGCTTGACTCCTATATGCCTGGCTAATCCTCTTTTAAATCTACAGTTGTCTCTGTGCTACCAGGGCTCATGCTCTCTGGAGCTGCCTCCACTAACTATCTTTGTTCCTTGTTGAGTATGGTGTCTCCTCCTGGGTGAGTAACTTGGGGATGGGGGGTGGGAGGAGAAACACCATGGTCATGGTGGGAGTTGGGGATGGAGAAGAAGGGAGGAAGCCCCTCTACCTCCCTACTTCCCTTTTCTAGAGGTACCACAGGGAAGGCCAAGAATGATTGCCTCTCAAGAGCTAGATTCCACCAAGCTTGATGCAAAATTTCTTGACACCTTGTAACAAAGAGTATAAACCCTTCTGTATATATAGTTTAAAATCTTAAAACCTTAACTCCTTATTGCCTATTTACCCCTGACTTTCTGTGATGTTCAGGAGGATCTTGCCCAATTTTCCTAGAAGAGCATTTTCACTAGCTCCTATATCTTTATCCTTGGAGAATGCATGTCTAGTGGAGAGTTCACTGGAGCCAGACACAAGAGGACTGAATTTTCAATTCTACCTCTAACACTGACTAGCTGTGTGACTATGGAAAAGTCATTTAGCCTGTCTGAGCTTTTGTTTCTTCATGCATAAAATGTGAATTATAAGCAATTGCCTCATAGTTTCAAGAGTTCAGGTCCAGCCTCCTCCCAGCAGCCTTCCCTAATCACTGTAGCCCATAATGATCACAGAATTGAAAAGGACCTTGTCTACTCTCTAGTTTCATCTGCACCTGAAAAAGAATCCCCACTACTACATACTCAACAAATGTTGAAATGGTTTTTTTCTTGCTAAAGGCTAATGAAGGGGAATCTCCTACTTCCAGAGACAGATGCCATTCCACTTTGGGATAGCTTTAATTATTAAAAAATTTCTCCTGACATCCAGGCTAAATTTTGTTCTTTTTCACAAATACCTATTACTCCTACTTCTACCCATTTTGAAAATAGAACAAGTCTAATCTCTTTTGCATATGAAAGCCTATCATGTGTATGGAGGTAGTTCCCATCTTCTTTGAGACTTCTCTTCTCTAGGGTAAACATTCCTAGGTCCTACAAGCAATCTTCATATGGCATGGACTGAACACCCTTTATTTACCTCTTTTGGTTGCCATCTTCTGTATGCTCTTTGGTTTATCAATGTCTTTACCAAAACGCAATACCCAGACTGAAGACAATATTCTAGGTGTGGTCTGACCAGGACTGAGATAGTAACACCCCCTTATTCCTTGTAGCTATACTTATCTTTATGCAATCCAAGATTGCATTAGCTTTATTGGCTGGCTGCCATATAATATTGATGACACATATTGAGCTTGTCACCCACTAAGCCCTCAAGCCCCAGATATTTTTAGATGAACGGCAGTATAGTCACCATTCTCCTTTGTACTTGTGAAGTTGATTTTTTGAGCCCAAATATAAGACTTGACATTTATTCCTTATAATTTCATCTTGCCAGATTTAGCCCAATTTTCTAGCCTATAGATGTTGTTTGCTCTCATGAACCTGTCATCCAGTAGTAGCTCTCCTTCCTAGTTTTGTGTCATCTGTCCATTTGATAAGCAAGCTATAATATAAATCATGGATAAATTTGTTAAATAGCACAGTGCCAAACACACATCTTAGGGGCGTTCTAATGAAGCCAACTTGTCACAGCCAAGGACATTTGCTCTTGGAGCCTAGATAGACAACCAATTCTGAGTCCTTATGTTATCTAGCTCATATTTCACCATCCATACTCATTTTATAACTCTTCAAAAAAAAAAAAAAAGAAAATTAAGTTAATCTGGCATAATTTGTTCTTGATGAAGCCATGATGCTTCTTTTTTATGACTACTTCCTTTTCTAGATGTTGACTGACCATTTTCAATAAAACCTTCCAAATTTTCTCAGGAATTGTAGTTAGTCTCACTGGCCTGGAATTCACAAGTTCCATGCTCCTTCTTTGAAAATTAGCCTTTCTCCTTCCCTGTTCTCTGGTTCTCCAAATACCTCTTTCCAGACCCCAAGATCTTTAGATATCACTGACAATTGCTTAGCAATTAAATCTACCAAATCCTTTCATAGCCCAAGCACTAGTTAGTCAAGGGCCAATTTATTTGAATTCATCAAAGACAGGTAAGCATTCCTTTACTATATCCTTGCTAATCTTCAGTCTCAATTTCATATTAGTCATTTTTATTCTCTATTTTTTTCAATCCAAAAGATCATTGTCTCTCTTTAGCCTCTTATAGCATTTTATTGTTTTCATCTCCCACCCAAAATACCTTTTATAGTCTTGTGTCTTTAACTTAAGTCAATCATTTCCTTATTTAGACAGTAAAAGCCTGGAAGGCAGGGATTGTTAGTTTGGGTTTGGGTGTTTTTTTTTTTTTTTTTTTTTTTGGTGCTTTGCATGAGAGCACAGCTCAGCAATTATCTGTTGGAAAAATGATTACATTTTAGCCAATAGCTCAGAACTCTTCCCTGGAACTCCTGGAACACAAACTCATGTTGAAGAGGATTGATTTAATCCTCTTTTCTTTGCCTTTTTTCTATCAACAAACAACAAAAAAGTTAAGAGATGAGATACAAAAGGAAAAAGGAAGGAGAAAAACAAAGGACCTATGTTGCAGACAAAACAAATGAATAGAGTTTGAGTTACTGCCTTGAAAAATATTGTATCTTGGTAAATCCAGTCTTCCTCTATCTCTTAATAGAATTAACAAAGTTCTACATAGTCTGAGGCAATGTGGTTAGTGCAGCAATATTGAACTTCAGGTCAAAGGCCACACAGTGCCTCGAAAACACCCCTGAGGAACCAGATTAAAATGTCATTGAGAAATGTTTAACCAAATAAATTAAATACAATGCAATATAGATAATGTTCATTTGTAGTTTCCTAAATCAATATGCTGCCCATAGGGATCCTCTTCTATTTGAGTTTGACACCAATGAGTAATGAATAGAGTTTTGGGCTTGGAGATGGAAAACTATGAGCTCAGTTTATTACCCTGGCTAACTCACTGTCTTTGAGTCTCAATTTCCACATCTGTAAAATTGGGATAATACTATGTGTAATCCCTGTTTCATATAGTGAGGATCAAATGAAAATCTATGTAAAGCACTTTGTCCATTTTTATAGCAATCATTCAGTAAAACCAGTAAGTATTTATTAAGCATTTGCTATATGCAAATAGCATATATGCTTTATGCTAAGCACAAGGGATACAAAGAGAGGGCAAAACCATAAACGGTGGCTGTCAGGAGCTAACATCCTAATAGAAGAGACATCTTAATAAATAGGTAGATATTAAATAAATACAGAAGAAAAGAGAGGTAACTTTAGAGGAGAAGGCTCAAATAACCGGTGGGACCAGGAAGGGCTTCTGTAGAAGGTAGAGTTTGAGCTGTGGATTCAGATAAGCCAAGGATGTCCAGAGGTGGAAACACAGAGGCAGCCAGACTGTTTACAAAATGGCATCTCCCCAACAGCCCTGTGAGATAGGGAGTACAAGTATTATTATCACTATTTCATATATAATACCCAGGTTCCCCCTGATCTATAGGATTCCAGTCAGTACACACACACACACACACACACACACACACACACATACACACACACACACACACACACACATATGCCAGGTTCTCAGTATTATGTGGGACAAAACCCTCTTTTAATTGTAGCTCATGAGCCCTCACCAATGTGTTTATTTTTGCTAGTCAGCCATATGATACAGATAAAGATAAGGCATCTAAGGAAAAGGAATGTAATTAATTAGCACAGTAAAGACAATATTCACCTAAGGAGTAAAATCCGTCTTCTCACAAATGGGCAGTGTGGACCTGAAGAGGAAACATAACTGAATGGATGTTCATATTGGGATAATAGAAAACATTTTTTGTGTCATTCATTAGAACAAAGTAAAAGAAAATCTTCTCCAAGACCTATTTATCTCAAATTACTCATAACCTCTGAGAGTTCTGTTTCTACTCTTTTTAAAAACCAAGTTATTACATTTATTTTATATGTACAAAAACTTTTAAAATTTAATATGGTCAAAATTATCCACTTCACACCTCACACTGTTCTCTCTTGTTTGTTCATAAATAGTTCACCTATCCATAAGTCTGATAAATAATATGTTTCGTGTTCTTCAAATTTTCTTGTAACATTTCTCTTTATATCTAGGTCATGTATCCATTTTGACCTTTAACTTTATTATTTATTTAAAAGAAATAGCAAGTTGTGCATAATAGATTCACAGTTTCATGTGCAATCATCTTTTTTTCCTATTCTACTATATTATGGAAATGCTTGTTTTATTTGTTTTTAGGTTCAGAATAAAGTTGGTGTGAAATCTTAAAAACAAAATTTTTTAAGTGACTGAAATTCACACAGCTTTTTAAAGCTTCCAAAAACAAAAGTTCTTATTGAGGCCTTTTGGTTTTTTCTTTTAAACAGCATCTTAATTTTCTCCTGCTTTTCCTCCTCCTACCCTGCCTAGAGTCATTCAAAAGTCAAAGAAAAAAAATTTTAAATAAAAAGATGAAATAAAATGAAGAGAAAAATACAAGCATAACTGTCTAATAGAGCAAAAATGTCTGAAAAAAATATGCAATGTATAACACACTTGGACCTCCCACCTCTGTAAGGGGCTCTGAGGGAAAATTTGAACTCAGCTCTTACCTAGAATACCTTTAATAAATACCAAGCAGTCATTCAACTTTTGATTAGAAACACTCAGTGAAGAGAGAAAACCACTTAGTGCCAGGGCAGCTCATTACAACTCAGGAGTGGGGAACTCATAGCCTCAAGGCCACACGTGACCCTCTAGACCACACTTGGATTTGCCTCTTTGTAATTTACAATAACTACTTCTGGCTCGGTCTTTCAAGGCCAAGGAGAGCAAATCTACTCCTTTTACAATTGATGACTCTCAAGTTGGGGTGAATGTGAAGGGGAGAGTCAGTGGGTAGGAGCAGTCTGCCCAACTCATGCAATTCCCAGGTTGAAGAGGTAGGGGAAGCAGCTTCCAGAAAGTTAAGATGACATGTAAGGAATGGGTCCTGCCCACTGATCCATAGCATACAAAGACATTCTGGTTCAAGTCTGCTGATTCTGCTTTTGGTTTTTGTTTTATTGTTTTTTTGTTTGTTTGTTTTATTGTTTTTTTCTCTGTGGTATCTATTCTTTTTTGTTTTAGGTGAAAGGGTATTAGAGACAGCTATGGTCTTGTGAGCTCTGAAAGGTCAGAATGGAGAGATACTGGAGAGGTCTAATAAGTAGCTAGAGGTCTGTGCTGAATTTTGTGACCCTGAGGAATAATCTTTAAGATCCATCCCAATAGCTAGGCCACAGAGAATGAGCTGAGCAACACAGCCCAGAGGTAGCTGAGCTCAGGACTAATCAGTGGCTATGCTCCATTTGGAAATGAATTTGGTGGGTCAATGCTAAGTAAAGTTTGAGCCACCTCTTCCCAGGACCAAGATGGTTTGGGGTGGTGGGGGTGGGGTAGAGTATGTCCTAGCTTTGTACTTCTTGCTATATGTATACAGTGAATATGTTTGTTTAATTGGTCAAATGGATCAAGGGGCTAATTGTGGTAGGAGGAACACACCAGAATGAGGGCTTGAGCCAGTAACATTAGAGGAGAGTCACCCTACCCTTTCAGTGTTACCTTTGAATCCTGAAGAGGGATATGTATTTAAGTGTGTTTGTGTACATGAATGTATGTGTATGTGTGAAGAGGGTGTTGGGAGAGTCCATAGCCTCACTAAATAGGCTATACATCTCCAGTTTGTTCAACTGATCCTCATTTGTCATGGTCTCTTGCCTCAGAAAGAGAATTTGGGGCCTCTAAGGGGTTGGTGCCAGCTCCAGACTTGAATCTGTCTCCCAAGTCTCTTCTCTTTGGACTGGTGTGTGGACAGTGAATTGCCATAGCTTCCTCATTGCCACTTAGGAGTGGAGCCAAATAAATGTTTACAGAGAGAAGGCTGGGCCTTGCCAGTTGGCCCTGAGTACCTAGTAGTGCAGTGTCTGGTGTGGATTTGAAGCCGGCAAAAAGACAGAGGCAGATGGGAGATATGATAAATGTTTGTATCACTCAGAGGGTTTAGTCCAAAATAGATCCATACAACTAAAAATACGCAGGGTTAGATTTTTAAACAAACATTACATGCAAGGGAAATGCTTGGGCATTTCTATAAGTGAGAACATAAACAACCAGCATGTACACACATGCACATACACGCATACACACCCACAGAGCTAATCCATCCCACTTCAGATTAAAATGATTTCAATGTGTTTATGAATGTCATTTAACATCATAAAATAAAAATCCTCAGGCCTAATGACTTCCTAGTCTAATGGCATTCTAGTCTCTGTTTCCTTGCCCCGGCTCCATAAATTCTCTCCTACTCTGTTCTCACCCTTCCTACACTCACTCCCCTCTGAATAAAAAGATTTGAGCGGCTCAGTTAAGTAGTGTGTGCATACATACAGAGAGACACATATATAGAGTATATATTAAGTAATATATACTATATTATAATGTTATATATGTTAAGTAGTTGATATACAACTAAGCTGTTCAAATCCTTTATATATGTGATATATATCTTATATATGAGGTGTCCATATATATATACATGTAAGCATTTTATTTAGTTAAGCATATGACATTTACTAGTATTTTTCTTTATTATTTCAAAAGATTCACGAGGCCTATACTGCCTTAACTAAGCAGACTACAATATCTCCATACCTCGGTAGATAGTTTTAAGGATTTGCAACCCCTTCTCCCCCCAAAAATGATCACTTGGTATCCGATATTTGGTGATGAGCTTCTCCAAACATAGCTAGTCTTGTCCTCAGACAAGACAAATAATCAGGTCACTACTCAGTGCCTTTCTAGCTTGGACCTTTCAAAGCAAAGATTTCAGGGGCATTATCATTAAGATAGTTTACCTGCTCATCACAATGGGATAACTTTGGTAGTAGTTGCTAGAATAACTATATGTATATAGTACGTCGAATTTAGAGAATTTTTTTGGAAGAAATTCGATAATTTAAGTCCAATTAGATACTTCTCTCACTTTATAAACTCCAAGTGGTCAAGATTTAGCACTTAATCTAATTCTGATTTTCCTCCCAGTAGTAAATAAATTTAATATACTCTGAAGAGGCAATGTGTGCAGTGGATAGAGAGCTGAGCCCAGAATCTGGAAGACCTGGATTCAGTCCTGCCTATGACATTTATTGGCTATATGACCTTAGGTAGTCACTGAAATTCTCAATGCTACTGTCAAGTGTCTAAGACTATAAGAGAAGATTTTCTTTCATAGAAGGTTTCCTTACTGAGAGTTCCAGTGAAATCTCAGATCTTGTCCAGAATTAATTCACTCAAGCAAGAGAGATTTGACTTCCTTCTGTTTATAACTATTTCAGGGGAAAGGCCCAATTTGCCCAAGTTCTATGATCTCCTTTTTTTCTTGTGCTTTGAAGTGCAAAAGAGGGTAGAAGGAGAGAGAAGAGAAAGGAGAGAGAGACAGAGAGAGACAGAGACACAGAGAGAAGAGAAAGGGAAATTCTCCCTTGAAGGGCTGTATTATTCAAATTCACACCGCATACTTCCATTGGGCTGGAACTAGTTGCCATATTTTACACAATTATAACTTCGAATATTGAGAAATTGAAGACATAAGACCTTTTCAGGAAATTCATTTGCCTCACTAACTGGGGCCCAGCTGTGCTCATTCAGGCAGAGCCTCAAAGCTCCAATATTTCACATGTCCTGCCTGTTCATTTATTTATTTAAACAGATGACACTTTGGTTCTCAGGGACCACCATGTAAACTGTGAGTATTTCATAGCAGTACGACCTAATGGTGAAAGCCAGTAATTGCAGGCTCTACAGAGGCAATTGGAGGAATCAGGTGAGGTGGGATGGGAAAAGTGAGGAATGGTCCATTTTTCATAGCTGCCTTCTCATGCAAATTGGAACTCATTGAGGTGAAAAACAGAAACTGCCTGTGATTTCAGGAAGTCAGGCTAAAATAGCTTCTGCTTCTAGACCAGGGCTGTCCAAAACTCGACCCACTGGTCTCATGTGGCCTGCAGTGCGATTTATGTGCCTGCTTACAAACATAGAAATTTACATAAATGCTTTAGTAAATGAAGCCGAGCTACTGCAGAACTCTCATTAAAATGGCACATCAAAATATATTGTCTATTGTTTCAATAAAAACCTAAGTTTGGACAGCCCTGTTCTAGACTATGCTTAGTTCATTGGTAGGGTTTTTATAACAGACATACCTTGGGCACCTTTATCAATGGATTTCTTTATGTAATTCTCCTTTCTACATCATTCATTCTCTCTCCGTCTCTCTCTCTCCTCCTCCTGCCCCAATCTCCTGAGGGTCCTGACTCACATCTAAGCTGGAAGGAACATCAGAGGCCATCTACTCCAATCCCTTGACTTTGAAGATGGGGAAAGGAAATCTCTGAAAAGTTAAATGACTTGCCTGAGATCACACAAATAATAAGAAGCAGAGGCAGGATTTTTCCCCCATTTTTTTCAAACATTTATTTTCTCTTCATCTCACTTATCTCCAATTTAAAATAAACAAACAAACAAACCCGGTATAACAAACAAAATAAATTACCACATATATATATGTGTACATATATATATATATATATATATACACACACACACATATGTATATATATGAAATACCTATACATATATAAATGTATATATAATATACCTGTACGTATAGGTAAGGGTATATGTATATGTACACACATAGACACATATACAAAATTTTGCATTTTGACTCTATTACTTCTTTGTTGAGAGGTAAGTAACATAGTTCATGCCTTCTCTAAAATCATTGCAGGTCATTGCATTGGTCAGAGCCATTAAATTTCTCAAATTTGTATTTCTTTACAATACTGTTATTAAATAAATTTTTCTCCTGGTTCTCCCCCCTCCATTCTGCATCAGTTCATACAAATGTTCCCAAGTTTTTCTGAAACCATCCCTTTCATCATTTCTTACAACATAATAGCACTCCATTTTATTCATAAACCATAATTTCTTCAACTATTTTCCATTATCTGGGAACCCTCTTGATTTTTAGCTCTTTGTCATCAAAAAAAGAGCTTCTATAAATATCTTTGTACACAAAAATATGCCTTTTCTCTTTCTTTGATCTCTTTGGGGGTTGGTTGGTTGTTGTCCTTCATTCTTGAAGAAGATCAAAATGATCACTATGTTAAAGTCAAGTTATAGTGTGTCCAACTGTGGTTGATCAGACCAATATGAACTCAGAATGCTTTGCCACAGGTCGGGCACAAATAGTCCATGTGAACATTTGGGGATGGAGTCTCTAAATTTTGCATCTCATGTTTCTTTTGAGCTACTTCAATTCTGCTTTGCTCATAAAGCACAGCACTTTGTCTGATGAGGGCACACCATGCTGGGCAGTCCTGTGCCAGTGTCTCCCATGTCACACAATTAACTCCAAAGTTAAGAGAGACGTTGAGAGTGTCCTTGTATCACTTCTTCTGACCACCATGTGAGTGCTTGCCCTGTATGAGTTCTCCATAAAATAGTCTTTTGGTCAAGTGTACATTTGGCATTCAAACAACATGACCGGCCCATCGAAGTTGAGCTCTCTGCAGGAGAGTCTGAATGCTTGGTAGTTTAGTTCGAGAAAGGATCTCAGTATCTGGTACCTTATCCTGCCAGGGGATCTTCAGAATCTTGCTAAGACAATTCAAATGGAAGCGATTCAGTTTCCTGGCATGGCTCTGGTAGACTGCCCAGGTTTCACAGGCTTACAACAATGAGGTCAGCACAACGGCTCTGCAGACCTGCACTTTGGTAATCAGTCTAATACCTCTTCTCTCCTACACTTTCCTTCAGAGCCTCCCAAACTCTGAGCTAGCTCTGGCAATACGTGTGTCAATCTCATTATCAATGTGTATCTCTGGAAAGTACACTACCAAAGTAAGTGAACTTATTCACAGCATTCAGAATTTCTCCATTTGCTGGAACTGATGGTTCCACATATGGATGGTGGAGCACCTGTTTCTTGGTGTTGTTAGGCCAAAATTAGCACAAGCAACAGAGAATTGACCCATACTTTGTTGCATTTCAGCTTCAGAGGCTGCACAATCATCGGCAAACAAAAAACCAAACCAATTCTCCCTCCACTTTAGTTTTGGCTTGTAGCATTTACAAGTTAAATAATTTACCATCAGTGAGGTAACTGACCTTTGATACTATATTCATCCTCACCAAAGAACAACATTGCTGAAAACGTCATGTTAAAAAGCACACAGATTTGTTTCATACCACTGGTGACTGGGAAAGCTCGGGAGCATCATTCATTATTCAGAACCCAGGCAAGCATGCCATCATGAAATTAAAGTACAATACTGATGAACTTCTCCAGGCAACCAAATTTTGACATAATTTTCCACAAGCCCTCACGACTGACAGTATTAAAGGCCTTGGTCAGATCAATGAACTTTGTGTACAGACCTCTATTTTGCTCCTGGCATTTCTTCTGGAGTTCAGGCAACAAGCACCATATCAACTGTTCCTTAGCCCTTTCTGAAGCCACACTGGCTCTCAGGCGGATGACCATTTTTCAGGTGAAGGATCAGCCCATTTAGGAGGACTCTGGCAAGAATCTTGCCAGCAATGACTAAGAGAGAGAACCTCCTGTGATTGTCACAGAATAATCTATTTCCTTTACCTTTATAGAAATGTACAATGGAGGTGTCCTTGAACTCCTGGGGAATAACCTCCTCTTGCCATATAACCCAGAAAATTTCAGTCAGCTTTTGTATGAGCAATGGACCCCTCAACCTTGTATATCCCAGCTGGAATAGAATCAGCACCAAGTGCTTTGCCACAGGAAAGGTGCCTAATGGCATTCAAAGCCTCTTCAATTGGAAATTTGGCTGGAAAGGGGGACTTCAGCCTGAGGTAAACGGTCAATGGCTTCAGCATTGATTGACGATGGTCTGTTGAGAACACCATGGAAGTGTTCAGCCTATCTCTCCAGGATCATGTTCTCATCACTAAACAATGTGGCTCCATCAGCATTGAGTAGTTGAGATGCCCCATGTGTCGTTGGCCCATAAACAGCCTTCAGGGCATCATGAAAGTGCTTTGGATTATTACGATCAGCATAAAAGTGAATTTCGTCTGCCTTCCTACTGAGCCCAAAATCCTGCATCTCTCTAAGCTTCTTTGTATTTTACTTTTGATGGAGTTAAGTGCTGCCTTCTTAGAGACAGATGAACTATCCTGCTGGCAAACCCTGTGGAGTTCTCATTTTTCATTTAGCAGCTTCTGAATTTCCCTATCATTTTCATCAAGCCAGCCTTGATGTTTACAAGAGTCCTGACACATTTGCCAAGACAGTTTTACCAGGCTGTGGCCACTGCACGTTACAGCTTTTTGGAGCCACAGATGAGAGTTGGGTAACCAGTGGTCACCAAAGGTGGATGAGCAGCCCAGAAAAGGGCTCAGCAAGTGCTCACACCAGAGGTGCTAGTCCTCCCTGAACACCCCAAATACAGAAGAACCACCCAAGAGAACCAACAGCATCCACCTTATGCAGCCGAGCACAGTAGGTAAAGTCAAGAAGACCTGAATTCTGATCCTACCTCGGACACTTACCAGTTATTTGACCCTGAGCAAGTCATTAACTTCTCTCTGCCTCAGTTTCCCCAACTGTAAAATGAGGATAATAATAACCCCTCCCGGGGTTGTGGTGAGGATTAAATGAGAGAGCACATTTAAAGTGCTAGTTATCATTTGTCCTCAGTCACAGGTTTTCAACAACACATGAGTGGCATCCTTGTTGTCTTGCTTTACCTTTTCAATCTCCTAATGAATGCTTTGGGGTTTTGAGAGTGAGTTTTCCAAGTTATTTTGATATCAAGAAGGAAGGGTTTTCTAACAATGCACTCCTGGGAAGCTAATTACTACATGGAACATGATTTCCATGGGAAAATGTGTTCTGAATGCCAATGAGTTTACGAATAAACTTTTGAGACAACTCATTAGTAATCTGCAATCTTAGTTTACATTAACAGCAGCGGGGCACCAAGGACAGGAATAGTCTGTCAGCTTTGGTCAGGTTACACTGGGCTATTGTGTTCAGTTCTGGGCACCACATTTAGGAAGGGCAGTCTTAAGATGGTAAGCATCCACTGGAGGACAAAGAACCTCAAACTCATGACATATGAAGATCAGTCAAAGGGACTGAGGGTGTTCAACCTGGAGGCTTAAAGCCTTAACATAGCTGTGTTCAAATATCTGAAGGGTTGTCTTGTGGGAGAAAGATTGTATTTGTTCTTCTGGGTCCCACAGCCAGATTTCAGATTGATAGAAAACAAACAAACAAACCTCCAATTTCTTAACAGTTAACATTATCTACAAATGGAATGGGTTGGCTCAGTTAGTGGTGGGGGTCCTCCTCACTAGAGATCCTCAAGCAAAGACCTCTAACTACTGGGGGCAGATAGATGACACGGTGTACAGATCATTCGACCTAGAGTCAAGAAGATTCAGTTTCGAATTCTGTCTCAGACTAGCTGTGTGACCTTAGGCAAATCACTTAAACCATCTCTGCCTCAGTTTCCCCATCTCCAAATGGGGATAATAATAGCACTTACCTTCAGGGTTGTTGTGAAGATCAAATGAGTTAGCCTATTAAAGTATTAAAGTATTTTGCTAACCTTAAACACTAAATAAATGCTGGCTCCTACCATTATCATCATCATTACTACTGCTGCTGCTGCTGCTGCTGCTACTACTACTACTACTACTACTCATGCATGTTTCTGCATTCTGGATCAAGCAATCATGTCTTCCTTTTCTCAATATTCAAAGTTATAATTATGTAAAATATGGTAACTAGTCCCAGTCCAATGGAAGTATGCACTGTCAATTTGAATAATGCAACAAGTTCAGAAGAGAATTCATTTTTCACAATAACTGGGACCTGGCTATTGAAGGAAGAAGAAAGCAATGAAAAGTGGAGACTGTCTGAATTACTCACAGTGAAACCTAGAGTTTACTTAATTGAGAGCATGACTTAGGGTGGCTACTCAGAAGAACTCTATTTTTATTTTCAGTCAAATAGCTCTTTAAAAAGTCTAAATTATTACTAAAATGCATGAAAGGAATGTTCACAATCACAGCTTCACAAAGAGTGGGTTATTGTTCAAATTGTCAAATATTTTTTCTTACGTAGTTACAGTCTTGTTCTGGTTAAAGAACAGGCCACCTAGCAAAAAGAGGTGTTTTACACAGGAAAAAAAATGTCACTTATACTTGTTTTGTTCAAACAATCATTTTGATTTGGTCACTAATTTCACAGTAGGCCAGTTGCTTCTGGCCAAGGCTGTGTAATTCAGACAGGTCCACTAGTGGATTTATTCCATTTGGAGAGTGAATTTGAATATGTTTCTAGAAAGGAAAGCCCTTAATGTCTAGAAGAGGAGAAAGGGTATCCCTGGGATCTGAATCATCCTCTGCTCTTAGCTAGGGCTCAAGCACCAGAATAAGTTGGTGGACAGAAGAAAGGGAATGTTTCCAATAAAGAATAGGAAATGGAAGGATTATTGCAAAGAAAGAGGAGCCCTGGCCAGTAGGATGAAGGGACATCAGTGCCTAGAGATGATGCCATAGCTAGCTAGGTAGCTGAGTGGATAAGGCATGGAATCAAGGAGACCCAAGTTCAAATCCAGTGTCAGACAGTTATTGATTGTGTGAGCCTGGGTAAGTCATTTTACCTCTGCCTCAGTTTTCTTAATTGTAAATGAGGATCAATTTGATAAACATTTATTGAGTGCCTACTATTGCATCATGGGTCATCTCCAGTCATCCTGATGAACATCTGGTCATTGGACCCAGATGGCTCTGGAGGAGAAAGTGAGACTGGTGACCTTGCACAGCTCTCCCTCACTCAAATTAAAGTCAACTGCAAGTCATGTCACCAATTCCCTTATGCCATGGTCCTCCTAGAAAACGAAGGACAAACACAACAACTAGTGGCAGGCACTATGTAGAAACAAAGAGATGAAAGGCAGTCCCTGCCTTCAAGGGGTTTACAATCTAATGGGATAATAATAGTACTTCTCAGCCTGGGTTGTTTAAAGAATTAAGTGAGATAGTATTTGTAATGTGTCTTGCCTTAAATTGGAACTCAGTAAATGTTTGTTTCCTTTCTTCTTAGAGAAAGAAACATTAATTTTTAGGCTTCAGAAGATGGAAAACTCAGAAAGAAAAACATGAAGGGGATGCCACAAAAGGGCAAAGCTGGAGAACTAATGTTAGAAGGAAAAGAATAGACCTCAATTCAGTCTTATTAGGAGGTCCATAGTCTATGGAAATGACCCAAAACAAACAAACCTCTCTCATCACATCTGATGCCTGAGATTCCTTTTAAAGGGGCCTGAACTTTTGTTGCTATTCAGTCATTTTTCAGTCTCACTCTCTGTGACCCCATTTGGGGTTTTCTTGGAAGAGATAATGGAGGGGCAGCAAAGTGGTGCAGTGAGTAGAGCACCAGCCTTGGAGTCAGGAGTACCTGAGTTCAAATCTGGCCTCAGACACTTGACACACTTACTAGCTGTGTGACCTTGGGCAAGTCACTTAACCCCAATTGCCTTGTCTTCCGCCCTCCAAAAGAAAGAAACAAACAAACAAATGGAGTGGTTTTCCATTCCCTTCTCCATTTACAGATGAGGAAATTGAGGCAAACAGGTTCAAGTGACTTGCCCAGAGTCACAAAGTGTCTGAGACCAAATTTGAACTCAGGAAGATGAGTCTTCCTGACTCCAATCTGGGCACTCTATCCACTGTGACATCTAGCTGCCCTGAACTAAGCCTTACATTCTGAAATTGGAGGGTCAAATACCTAGAGAGGTAGGAATCACAAGCATTATTATTATTATTATATCAGTGTTGTTTATATTATAGTATTATACAAGTATTATTAAAAGGAAACTGAAGATCATGATGAGTTGACCATAATTACAGAGCTAGTGAGTATCAGAGCAAGGATTTGATCCCAGATCTCTTTTAACTGCAAATTCAGAGCCTAAAGTTAAAGTGTAGTGGGAATTTTTTTGAGAGAGTATTAGTTGAATTAGGAGGAATTAGGGGTCCCTTGCAATTTTGAAATTCTATGACCCTCCCTGTCCCCCAAGCCACAGAAATGACAGCTATAGAGAAAAAATGGCCAAGACTTTTGATCCAAGAGATAACATTGGTGGTAAGGCGAACCACATGGTTAATTGAGGGAGCTCCTGAGCCTCAGATTTTGGAGGAATAACAAGAGTTCCTGAACCAAGGGTTTAATATATAGGTTTGGAGTTGAAGGAATAGCAAGGCATAAGGTGGAAGACCTAGGCTTTGGTCTCTAAAAGTACTATGGGTTATTTAGATGATATGGATCAATTGGGAAAGGGGCTGCCTCTCTAGCAACCCCAAGTTTATTTCCCTTCTGATATGAGTTCAGATGTTTAGGGTAGTGCCATCAGGCTGAAGAACCACTGGGGTAGAAAGTGAGACTCAGTGGAGAGAAAAAGAGGGTCTTAACTTTCATAGGCTTCTGTGTGTCCTTTGTGTTTTCTGCATCTTTTGTGCGGGATGAAATAAAGGCTGTTTTATATCTGATATGCACTGTTACCTTGAGTGATTGTATAGGAACTAGGAGCTTTTCTACCCACATCTATGGAGAGCCAGACATGTTACATTCTGTTGTTCCCCCAGAAAACTAGGTGGGAGCAAAGCTAATCAAAGAGATAGGATTTCAAGAAGCCCCCAAGATCAAACCCAGGTCATGCAAGCCTATAACTTGTGATAGTAGAGCACGTGGGTTATACCTCATACTTTCCCTCTCCTAAGTTCTATTGATAAGTCTTCATAATTCGTAATTTTACATTTTGTGCAGCCCTATCCCATTTAAGTATTTCTGTGTCTATATTCACTTATGATATTATTCTACGATGTTCTTTCTCAGCTGCTTTTGTTCAATTTAAGGATTGACAAACATGATTAATATCATTGCTTCCTAGGAGGAATTACGGCCTTCCTCTATGTTTTGCAACAGTCTATGTAGGAGTTTACATTTTTAAATGTTAGGGGATACCTAGGTAAATAGAGCATTAGACCTGGTATCAAGAAAACCTGAGCTCAAATCCTGCCTCAGACATTCATTAGCTATGTGACTCTAGGTAAGTCCTTTAACCTCTCTGCCTCAGTTTCTTCAGCTATAAATTGCCTCCAAGGGCTGTCGTGAGGATAAAATAAGTTCCTATTTGTAAAGTGCTTTGCAAACCTGAGAGTGCTATAAAAATGCCAGCAATTATTAGGCAGAATTCCTCATGAATCCTCCTGGGCTTATTAGGAGGGCAGCTCTTTAGGAAGGGTTAAATTCAGAAGAGATGATGAAGAAAGAATTAACAGGATTTAGTGACGGATTGGATGGAAGGAGATGAGGGAGAAAAAGAAGTTACTAGAGATGACTCTGGCCCTGGGAGACTAGGGTATTATTGACAGAAATGGAAAATTTTAGGAGAAAGATGATTTGGGGGAAAAGATGAGTTAGGCATGCTGACTTTGAGGTGCTGGCTGGAGAGCCAGGTGGAAATAGCTAGCAGATCATTGAAAATGCAGGACTCAGAGAGAAATGAGGGCTAATACTAGTTGGCTCTGCTAACTAGATAATGGAATGGGCTGACTCCCCACTTCTCAGCACTTTTCAATGACACAGATGAGACAGTCTTGTCATGGGGCCAATCCGCCCAGGCCTGGGCAGGGCATATGAAATAACAGGGTTGCAAGGAGAGAATGATTCAGAGGGACAAGGGAATGTTACAGACTAGGCTGCAATGACCAAATACACCCTTTGAATTCTATGATGCTGCAGAGTCCCACATTGGGAACTGATAAGTAGAGAAACCTTAGCCACTTAGGCCCCATTACTTAGTGCTTGTCACTCATGGTAAAATGCCATTTTTTTCTCTGATTGTTACTGATCTAGACTAATTGTTGTTATCTGTGGAAATTAATTTTGAGGTTGGTTCTATTTAAAATGTAGTTTTCTTTTCCTTTAAAAAATATAATAGGAGAATTTCACTTTATACAATAGAACAGCTTTATTGTATGACAATCAATTTTTAAGAAATTGAATCCTATTATAATCACACTAGAGGAACCCATTTATAGGGATTATAGTGGGACTCTTTTTTTTTATGAAGTGTGGTACATTGGAAAGAGCTCTGAGTCTGGAATAAGAGGATGTGAGTTCAAATCCTGTCTCTGACCTCTATCTACCTCAGTGACTTGGGTCAGTGACTCAGCCTTCTTGTGCCTTCGTTTCCTCAACTGTAAAATGAGTGGATGATCTCTGAGGTCACTTCCAGTTCCTAATTTATTATCCTAAGTAAATAACTAGGACAGCTATATGTGTATGGATAGAATACAAGACCTGGACTCATGAAGACCTGAGTTCAAATCCAGCCTCAGGTACATCCTAGCTGTATGAAGTCACTTAACCCAGTTTGCCTCAGTTTCCTCATCTATAAAATGAGCTGGAGAAGGAAATGACAAAACCACTTCAGTGTTTTCTGCCAAGAAAACCCCAAATGGGGTCACGAAGAGTCGGACACAATTGGACAACAATAAAAGTAAATAATCACACGACCATTGCCATTTTTCATTTACTTAAATCCAAAATCTCAAAGTTTTGCTTTGCTTCAAGAAAGAGCAAACCTTTATTCAATCTATCAGAAAACTCCTAGTCTCACTCAAAGTTGTAAAAAATAAGTACAGTCTTAACCTGGAGAGAATCAAAGTAGATAACGTAATAAATAAGTTTTGTGAACCTTCAAGCCTCCATAAATGTCAGCTATCATGTTAATAATGGACCGCTCACTGAGTTAACGACTTCCCACAAACTATAGCCCCTGGGGAAAATTGACAGCATCAAACTTTCACAGCCTTGCCTGCCCATTCATTACTTCTAAATCATAAAATCTAGTTTATATAAAGTAGAAGCAGGAGAACACTTCATCTTGCCTTCAGCGAAGTTTAAAAAAAATTAAATTAAAGGCAGATGTTTAGGAAGTAACCATGACCCTCTTGAGCTTTAGTGAAATCACCTCCCTGCTAAATAAATGAAAAAGCTAAATCTGAGTCACTTCATTGGACCAAAGGATTTCTCTAGGCTATACATTTCCCAATGCTTCTTCAGATTTCCAATTCTGTGCCAGTATCAGAGAATGGAAAGGAGAGAGTGGAGTACCAAATTCTGCCTTGCCAATGATCCAGATCTGAAATTACAGGCAGGCTAGGTCAGCAGGTGGCTAGGGCATGGCACAAGAAAGGGGGACAATTTCATATACATATATATCTGTATACACATATACATACACACACACAGATAGACAGACAGATAGATAAATAGATAGATATTAGAGTGTTTGCCATTTCCTTCTCCAGCTCATTTTACAGATGAGGAAACTGAGACAAACTGGGTTAGATGACTTGCTCAGGGTCACATAGCTAGTAAATGTCTGAGGCTGGTTTTGAACTCATTTCTTCATGACTCCAGACCTGGCATTCTATCCATGAGCCAGTTAGCTGCATATATACATATACACACATATTTTTATGCTTTGAAAAATGAGCTTTTACTATAATGCATGTGCTTGATTAATCAGAAAATAAACACAAATATCTACTTGTGGAGAGCAGGATTTTCTGGCATTTAGACATATATATATATATATATATATATATATGTATACATTACAATGTGTTATATTAAACATATTACATTAAAATGTATATATGTGCTTTAATGCCAGAAAATCCTACTCTCCACAAGAAACAGATATTTGTGTTTATTTTCTGATAAATCACATGCATTATAGTAAAAGCTCATTTTTCAAAGCATAAAGCATTATTTAATGCATGGGTAGAGGGAAGAGGGATAGTAAGCATGACCTTTGAATTAACTCTTTCTAGAGACAGGCATCCTAGGCATTCAGCTCACCAATGTCTGCAGTTACTTCCCGGCTACACATATGCTGAGCCTGTATGAGAAAACAAACAGGAATTCTAAACAAGAGCCTGACATCTCTAAGTCAGCAAGCCTCTTCACTTTGTTGTTATAAACAAAGGCATCAAACCACCAGAGAATAGAAGAGAATCAGGCAAAGAAACTAGAAAGAAGCTAAGTTAAACCTTTTAAAGATACCTCCTGTTCTAGCAATATATAGGCTTCTCCTAACTAGATGGTTAGCAGCCCAGACCTAGTTATAGAATGTCTACACATGCTCCAGTCTCTACAAGGTACTTCCATTCCATGACATCATAATTCTCCATGAAGTAACCTTTTGAGCCTCTCTTGGTCAGTCAGTCAGGAAGCAATTTACTAAGCACCTACTATGTGCTGGGTCAAGTGCTAGGGATACAAAGAAAAGCAAAGGATATTCCCTTCCCTCAAGGAGTTCATAATCTTATGGGGGAGGAAAAAAGCAAACAAAAATGTGCAAACAAGCCATATATGGGATGAATAGGAAATTATTAAAGGAAGGAAGGGGGGTGCGAAAAGCTTCCCATAGAGGACAGGATTTTCTTTGGGACTTGAAGGAGGGCAGGGAAGCCAGGAGGTGGAGATAAGGAGGGAGAACATTCCAGGCATGGAGGACAGCCACCGAAAATGACTGGAGCCTGGAGATGGAAGGTCTTGTTTGTGAAACAGCCAGGAAGCCAGCGTCACTGGATCAGAGAGTACATGGTGAGGGAAAAGGTAGAAGAAGCCTGTAGAGGTAGGAAGTGGTGCTAAGTTATGGAGGGTTCCTACACAGGGAGACTGCATCAGCTAAGCACATTAAAGCACTCTGCACATGCACCATTATCTGTTACAAAAAGAGTTGTCCAAAAGTGGAATGAGCTGCCCTCCATTGGTGGGTTGGTGGTAGGTTTCCCCATCTTGGGAGTCTTCACTATGTTATGCTTTGGTTTTCTTTAGTGTGTGGGTGGGACGAGATGGATGTTGAAGTCCTTGCCAACTTTTATAAGCCTGAAGCAGCATATAAAACTAGGGAAAACCTAAAATTCTGGGGTGGTTGTTCTGGCCTTTATACTGTGTTTATGGAGCCAAGCACTGTGGAAGGAAGAAAAAGAGAAGCAGGTGAAACCTTGTGACAGAATACAGCAGTTCTGGGGAATCTGGGTTTTTGGGGCATCTTCTCTCATGTGTCTGTGTTCTCAAGCTGGGCAGGTCTCATGCATTGGACTGTGGTGCAAGATGCTTGAAGTCTGAGGTACAGACTACTCCAAGAGGCTGGGCAATGATGACTCTTTATCACAAGGCTAACAACAGCCATATCTTTGGCAATACTTTTTGAGTTCTTCCCTATCCTCTTGGCATGCCTGTGTTAGAAGTCAAGGGAGCACAAGTCCACATAATTTCTGGGCAATTTATTTAACTTACTTGGGACTCAGTTTCCCAGTCTATAAAATGAAGGGATTGACTTATGACCTTCTAAGGTCTCTCCCAGTGCCAACAATCTATAACTTTGCAGTTAGTGTTTTCAGAAGACTGACATATTTATAAATATGAACACGTTAAAGGCAAGGAAGTTACCATCCTGCATATCCATCATAGGCTTGTACCATGAATTGAGCATGCTAGAGAAATACCAAATAGTATGGAGAAATCAGCATATTCAAAATAGAAATCAATTAGCTTTTAAGGTTGGTCCTAAAATTTTTTAACCTCAAGTTTTCTTATCAAGATATGCTTATATTTATTTTTAGAAAAGATACAAGCTTAAGCTTATGTTCTATCAGTCCGGATAAGGCAGCCAGAAAAAATGTAAAGATTCAGGCATGTACTCTGACAATATAATGCCAGTTAAAACTGCTAAGCAAGCCAATGCTCCAAAAGCTAGATCTTGCCATCTTCTTCCTTCCAAAACAAAGCTGGTTTCTCATTTAAAAAGAATTATGAATGATTCACTTTCTCATTTTAAAGCACATTCTCAAAGCATGCAAACATGCCATATGCTTCAAAGAGAAAAAATGGAAATTAGAAACTGCTGCTGTGCTTTCTATGTTTAATTAGTTATGTACTATTTTTATTTCTCCTGGTTATTTGCTCGTATTGAGTGATGGAAACCTAAGACCACCAACACAAATTAAAGGTTTAATTACAATTGAAAGAATATTGGAGATTGCTCATGGTTGGGCCATGCTAATAAGTTCTCCCAGTTTCTAGAAAAAGGAACAAGGTCACTTTAAAAAAGACTATAGGCCAGTGTGTTTGATGTTGATCCTCATCAAAACTCTAGAATAGATTATTAAAACTGAAAATATTAAAAGGGAAGCACTAATTATTAAGTGCTACCATGGGCTCCATAAGAACAAAACACATGTGACTGACTTTTTTGGGAAGAATTACTACGTTGGTAAATCAAAAAAAATAGAACAAATGTAGCATATGACTGGATTTCAACAAATCACCTGACAAAGTAATTCATGATTTCCTAATGAACAAGAAATGCATTAAGAACTGATTGAATGATGGTACCTTGAGTACTAACTAATATACTGATGTTCCTCTGAAAGCAGGTATCTAGAAGAGTACCATAGGATTCTGTCCTTAAACTTGTTCGTTTAAAATTTTTATGAATGACTTGCATGAAGATGTAGAAAGCATGATGATTAAATTTTGGGCTGGCATGTGGGTAGAATGACAGAAATAGGATATAAAAATGGCCTAGACAAGCTGAAGCAATGAACTTGATCGGTCAGCTAGCAATCATTTAGAATTACTATGTACCAGGCACTGAGCTAAGCCTTGGGAATACAAAAATAAAAGTATATAGTACTTGGCCTCAAGGAGTTTATAATCTAATGAAGGTAACAGCATGTCTATATATAGGTATACAAATCAAACACTAAGTAATCTCGGAGAGGAAGGCACTAGCAGCTGGAGGTCCAGGAAAGGTCTCCCACAGAAAAATGGTACCTGAACTGAGACGTGTATAAATCAAAATGTTGTCGAGTTAATCTTGACTTGGGCCAGTCTGGTGTTCAGGTTTGGGAATGAAATGAAACAAAACACTCAGACTCTTTAGCAGTTAACGAAAGTAGGCTTATTTAACAATATAATGAAAAGGGCATTCATTGAGGCACATAGCAGGTACTTAAATGTTTCTTGAGTGAATGAATGAATCAAGGATACAATATTCATTCATCCATTCATTTGGTTACTGCTTTCTTGCCTCTGTGTTTGCCATTGTGGTGTGCTAATGTCAATCCTAACAGAGGAGCTTTTGACTCCCTGAATACTGCTTTTTGTGATTAGGCCACCGGGAAGCTATGTAATAGGCCAATTAAGTCCCAAGGATGGTTTCAATTACTTTGAAGAAAAAATAGCCAAGCTTTTACGAAAAGCTAGTCTAGCCTATATAGTAAGGGTCCTGGTTGATAATTGCTCCTACCACATAGGGATTCCAGCAGACAAAGATGGTGGGAGAGCATACTAGGCATGAGGGTAGAGTCATTGTAAAGGCATATAATGGGGAAATGAAGTATGTACCCCCTGTGAGGAACAGTAAGTAGACCAATATGTCTATACTATTGAGAATGAGCCGGGGGTGGGGGGGTGGGGGGAGAGTAATGTAAACTAGATGTAGAGTGAAAGTAGAATAAAAAGGTAAGCATGGTCCACATTGTGGAAAACTTTAAATGCCAGATAGAGAAGGTTATATTTGACCCTACAGGTAATAGGGAGCTTGTTCTTGGTGTTTAGTAATTCAGTCATGTCTGATTCTTTGTGGTTCCATGGATCAGGCCCTTCTATCCTCTACTAATCTCCTGAAGTCTGTCCAAGTTTATGTTCATTGCTTCCATGACACTCTCTATCCATCTCATCTCCTTTTACCTTCAATCTTTCCTAATATCAGGTCCTTTTCCAATGAGTGCAGTGTTCTCATTATGTGGTCAAAGTATTTGAGCTTCAACTTTGATAATTGTCCTTCCAATGAGTAATCTGAATTAATTTCTTTAATTGTTGACTGATTTGCTCTCCTTGCTGTTTGAAAGTCTTCTCCAGCACCATAATTTGAAATCATCAATTCTATGGCACTGAATTTTCCTTACAGTACATCTCTCACAACCATACATTGCTACCAGAAAAGCCATAGATTTGACTATATGGACTTTTGTCTCTGCTTTTTAGTATAGTGTCCAGATTTGCTATAGCTTTCCTTTCAAGGAGCAAGCATCTTTTAATTTCATGGCTGCAGTTGCTATCTGTAGTGATCTTTTAGCCCAAAATTATAAAATCTGACACTGCTTCCTTTTCTTCTCCCTCTATTTGCCGGGAAGTAATGAGACCAGTTGCCAAGATCTTATTTTCATTTTCATGTTAAGCTTCAAGCCAGCTTTTACACTTGTACTCTTCTTTTACCCTCAACAAGAGGCCTCTTAATTTTTCATTTTCTGCCATCAGAGTGGTATCATCTGCATATACGAGTTTGCTGATATTTCTCCAGCTTTTGATTCATCCAGCCATGCATTTCCCTTGATGTACTCTGCATATAAATTAAATAAATAAGGTCTCAATATACAACCTTGTCATAATCCCTCCCCAATCTTAAACCAATCAGTTGTTCCTTGCTTGGTTCTAATTGTTGCTTCTTGGCCCACATACATGTTCCTCAGGAGATAAGTAAGATGATCTGGTACTCCCATTTCTTTAAAGACTTAACACATTTTGTGGTGATCCACATGGTTAAAGGCTTTAGTGCAGAAATATTTTTTCTGGAACTCCCTTGCTTTCTCCATAATCCAGTGAATGTTGGCAATTTCATCTCTAATTCCTCTTCCTCTTCAAAAACCAGTCTGCTCTTCTGGTAATTCTGGGTTCGCGTACTGCTAAAGCCTAGCTTGCAGAATCTTAAGCACAACCTTGCTGGTGTGTGAAATGAGCACAATTGTTTGGTAATTTGAACATTCCTTGGCATTGCCCTTCTTTAGGATTGGGATGTAAACTCATCTTTTCTAATCTAGTGGCCAGTGTTGAGTTTTCCAAATTTGCTGGCATATTGAGTGCAGCACTTTAATAGTATCATCTTTTAGGATTTTAAATAGTTCATGTGGAATTCTGCCACCTCCACTAGCCTTATTGTAAGCAATGCTTCCTAACGCCCACTTCACTTCATTCTTCAGGATGTATGGCTCTAGATCAGTTACCACACTATCATGGTTATTGGTGATGTTAAGATCTTTCTTTTATAGTTCTTCTGTATATTCTTGCCACTTCTTCTTAATCTCTTCTACTTTTAAGTCACTTCATTTTTGTCTTTTATCATGCCCATTTTTGCATGAAACGTTCCCTTGATATCTCTAATTTTCTTGAAAAGATTTCTTGTTTTTCCCATTCTATTATTGTCTTCTATTTCTTTACCTTGCTCATTTAAGAAAATGTTATCTCTCCTTGCTTTTCTCTGGAATTCTGCATTCAGTTTGGTATATCTTTTTCTTTCTCCTTTCCTTTTTGCTTTCCTTCTTTCCTCAGCTATTTGTAAAGCCTCATCAAACAACCATTTTGTTTTCTTGCTCTCCTTTTCCTTTGGGATGTTTCTATTGCTGTCTTCTACAAAATATTGCAAACCTCTGTCCATAGTTCTTCAGGCATTTTATTTACCAGATCAAATACCTTAACTCTATTCATCACTTCCACTTCACATGCATGAAGGGTGTTATTTATATCATATTTAATGTGGTCTGATGGTTTTCCCTACTTTCTTCAATTTAAATCTGGATTTTGAAATAAGAAACTCATGATTTGAGCCACAGTCAGCTCTAGGACTTGTTTTAACTGACTGTATAGAACTTCTTCACTTTTGACTGCAAAGTATACAATCAATCTGGTTTTGATATTGACCATCTGGCGATATCCATGTATAGAGTTGCCTTTTGAGTTGTCAAAAAAGAGAGTTTGCTATGATCAGTGAGTTATCTTGACAAAACTGTATTAGTCTCTGCCCTGCTTCATTTTGTATTCCAAAGCCAAACTTGCCTTTTATTCCAATTTTCCTTTGATTTTCTGTTTTAGCATTCCAATTCCTTATCATGAATGTGACATTTTTTAATGTTATTTTTAGAAGATGTCATAGGTCTTCATAGAACTGAGTAACTTTGGCTTCTTCAGTATCAGTGGTTGGAGAATAAACTTGTGTTACTGTGATGTTGAGTATCATTCTGCCATTTTGAG
The DNA here is from genome assembly GCF_011100635.1 of Trichosurus vulpecula. Taxonomy (NCBI): domain Eukaryota; kingdom Metazoa; phylum Chordata; class Mammalia; order Diprotodontia; family Phalangeridae; genus Trichosurus; species Trichosurus vulpecula. The sequence goes on from NC_050575.1 coordinate 357,245,760, forward strand.
ATTCTATCCCAGTACTGCTTATTGACTATGAGTGCTACTCCATTTCTTCTAAAGAATTCTTGCCCAAAGTAATGTTTATGTAATGATCACCTGAATTAAATTCAACCATTCTCCTCCACTTAAGTTCATTGATACCCTAGATGTTTAATCTTTCCATCTCCTGTTGGACAATATCCAGCTTACCTTGGTTCATTGATCTTACATTCCAGGTTCCTGTGCAACATTGATCTTTACAGAACTAGACTTTCCTTTTGTCACCAAACACATCGGCAGTTAGACTTCCCTTTGGCTTTGGTCCAGGCACCTCATTCTTTCTGGAGCTACTTTTAATTGTCCTCTGTTCTTCCCCAATAATGTGTCGAACACCTTCTGACCTGAGGGACTCATCTTCCAATGTCAACTCTTCTATCACTTTAGTACTGTCTATAGGGTTTTCTTGACAAAGATACTGGACTGGTTTGTCATTTCCTTCTCCAATGGATCACCTTTTGTCAGAACTCTCCATTATGATGTGTCCATCTTAGGTAACCCTGAACAACATAGCTTGTAGTTTCATTGACCTATGCAAGTCCCTCCTCTACAACAAGGCAGTGATCCGGGCGGGAACTACAAGAGTTCATGGGGAGGAATGGTAGGGTTACCTGGTCAGACCTGAACTTTGGGAAAAATCACTTTAAGTGGCTATGTGGAGGAAAACTAGAGTCAGAAAAGACTTTTAACAGAGAGACCAATTAATAAGCCATGCAAATCATGTAGGTGAGAGGTGATGAGGGCCCATACCAAGGTGGTGACTGTGTCAATATCTGAGATATATGGAGATAGAAATGAAATGACAAGATTTGGTAACTTGGTAAAGTGAAATAAGCAGTCAAGAATGACACCAAGGGGATGAATCTGGAGTAGTAGAAGGATGACGATGATCCTCAAGAGTAATAGGTGCCCCCCTCCACTCCTTTGCCAACATCATGACACAGATACAGCTATTCTCACCCTGCACTTTCCCATTTCTCTCCCTTCTATCAAGATATCACCTCCCTCATCCAATAAACTAATAGGGAAGAGCAGGTTTGGGGGTAAGATAATTAGTTCTGATATGGTCCTGCTGCATGGAAGATGTCTTTGGAACACCCAGTTGCAATGTCTAATAGGCAGTTTGTGACATAAGATTGAGCTCAGGAAAGACTGGGGCTGTATGTATATATCTGGAAGACATGTGCATAGAGATAATAATTGAACCCATAGTAGTTCATTGAGTGAAAGAGGGTACAGAGAAAAGAAAAGAGGACCCAGGACAGAACTTTGGGGTACACTGACAGAAAAAAAATGAGATGAATCCCCAGAGAAGAGAGAATATCTAAGCAGAGAGCATGGTCCAAAGTGGCAGATTCTGCAGAGAAGTAAAGGAAGATGTGGATTAAGGAAAAAAAAAACCAACCCTGTTAGATTTGACAATTAAGAAAGAAGGAAAGGGCAGGGCAGGGTAAGGAAGGGAATTAGCATTTTTATAGTGCTTTCTATGATCTAGGAACAGAATGTGCTGAGCACAGTTTACAAACATTATCTCATTTGAGCCTCACGGCAGCTCTGCAAGGGAGGTGCTTTTATTATCCCTATTTTACAGTTAAGGAAACTGGATGGTTAAGTGACTTGGCAAGGGTCACATGGCTAATAAGTGCCTATGAGTGAAGAGCTCATTAATTGTGGAGAAAGAAACTTTCAGTTGTGTGATGAAAATCAGTAGAGATAAGTATGAAATCCTACATCTGTGTTTAAGAAAAAAATCAAAGGAGTAAGTCCAGATTAGGGGAAGATCTGACATAAAAAAAAAAGATCTTTGGATATTTGTGACCTGCTAATTCAAAATGAGACAAGCAGGGGACATAGTATCCACAAATCTAATGACATCCTAGTTTGAATGGACAGGTATAGTGTCCAGAATGAGAGGGCAGGACCAGAGCCAGAATCTTGGGTTCAGTTGTGAACATTTCATTTTAGGAAGTACGTTGACAAGCTGGAGCACATCCAGAGGATGGTGGTCACTATGGTGACATTTCTGATTAAATACTATAAACCCAAGTGATTGATACGCAGAAGACATTGTGTTTAGATGTTAACGCACATTGGTACCAGGCTTGTGTACTTTAGTTTCGATATTTCTTTTGTGTCCAGTAAATAAATGCTTGTCCTATACCTCATTTATATTTTACATTGAATACCTTTTTCACTCCCTGCTTTGGGGAGACGTATCTATGAGCCAAATCACTTAAACATCAAGCTAGGGTCAGAGACATAAATAACCTAAATGTGTAAGGAAAGGGAGCTGAGCACCCCTCTCATTAGAGACTGACCAGGGTTCTGCAGGACTAAACCTGGGCTAGACCATGTGCCACCTGGATCCACAGCCAGGGGGCTCCTTAGGGAGAAGAACTGGGTTTATTGCCTCCAGCTCTCTAGGGCAGTTTACTGTTGTTCTCAATGTTAGATTAGCTGGATATAAGTTCAAATTTCAAAACATGGTAGCGGTATCCCCAAAGGGAGTGAATAGGATGCTTCAGAAGGTAGTGACTTCCCAATGATCAGAGCTATTCATTCATAATATATGGATATTAATATGGATATGCGAATGTGCATGTATCTATGACATACATATTTATATCTACACGTATGTACACACATGTGGATGCACATGTGGACTGCTACACAATCACGTGTGCATATAATTATGTGTGGATGCATTAAACGTGCATGTACAAATATACATGTGTGTGTGTACTTCAGGGTAATTTTATATATGGGATTCACACCTTATAGAAAGAACAAAAGGCATGACCTCTGAAGTCCCTTCCAATGGAAATTCTAGGATGCTAAGACTAAAGTGGGAAACTGGAAAGTAAACACACCCAGAGAGAACAGAGAGATTTCAACAAAACAGTACAGAATTCACCAAAAGGATCTGGGGGCCCTGAGGAGCTTGACGAGCTCTAACATTGGGCCACGTAGATGTAAAGTCTTACACGCTGGGTGAGAAAAAAAAATTTCATCATGGTGTTGAGTATGGAAAGAGAACAAGATATGGAGTCACCAGGACTGGTGACAAATGCTGGTTGTTGTCCACTACCCAAACCTGGGTTCCCCTTGTATGACCCTGGGTCACTTCATCTCTGGGTTTCTTTCTCTTCATCTGTCACATAAGTGGGGTGAGACTGAACCATGTCCAGATCAAAACCTGTGGTTCTGTGGTTTAAAAGCAAGCCAACAAACCAACCACAGGAAACAGAAGTGTCCAGGGCCTACCATGACACACACATACACATACACACATACTCACATATACTCATAATGCACACTCACACACAGAGACATCCATATACACATACACCCATATACACATACGTATTCACATATATATACATATAGATCCTCACACATTTACATACATACACATATACACACTCTCACACCATACACTTACACATACACATGTACACACCCCCACATACACATGTGCACGCACACATACTCACACAATACAGACGTATAGTTACACAATACTTATATAATACATGCTCACATCAACATACATACATACACTCATACGCACTCATGCTCACAAGAATATAGAAATGTATATACTTACACAATACTTATACAATACACACTCATACTAACATCCATACAAGAGTCACACACATATACATACACTCACACATACACTCATACACACTCATACTCACACAATACATACATGCTTACATATTTATACAATACACACACATACACACAATATACTCACATACATACACACATACACCCACACAATGCATACACTTATACAATACACTTACACACACACACTCACATACACACCCACAATACATTCACAGGCATATACACATATATACGCACATACAATACATTCACACACATACACACAAAATGTACACATATGCACTAAATATACTCACGCACATATACACACAATACACTCACAGACATATACACATGTATATACTCACATATACAATACACCCTCACACATACACACAAAAACACACATACACATAATACATTTATACACATATACACACAATACACTTACATAGACACACTCACATACACACATATACGCACATACACTCACATATACACATACACATATGCCTAACACACACACTAAGATCATAGGATTTGGGTGTTGTAAGGGAGCTTAGCAGTGACCTAGTATAACTTTCATTTTGTAAATTTTGTAAAACCAATTCCCAGACACATTGAAAAGCTCACCCAAGATCACACAGGTAGTACTTGGCAATCAATGAATAAGCCTCAATTAAGCGCCTACTATGGGCCATGCACAGTGCCTGAGGGTCCAGAGACAAGCCCATCAATCTCAAGGGGTGGTGGAGAAGACAGAAAACACCGTAAAATTCCAGTTTCTCCCAACCAGCCTCAGAGGAGGGGGCGGGAGGAGGTGGCGGTGGAAGGTGGGGAGCCGGGAACTGGAGGGGCTCAAGGCTCCTGCTCTGTTTTAACCGCCATCGCAAGCCATTTGAAAGCTGAAACTTCAGAGATTGCTGTTATCATATTACAAGCAAATGCTTCACTGAAATGTGGTTCTAATTAGACATTTCTTGCCTGGGTAGAACAAATCACTTAGGTTTATACGCTGATGAAAAATGAAACAGGCTGCATAGTTGGAAAGCTTAGGAGGAATTAAATTATGTGCAGTCTCTTTAAAGCCTTCCTCCACCCTCCTCCACAGTCACCTCTCCGTTGCCTGCAGCCTGCACATGGAGGCATCGCGTGCAAACCTTACCATAACCCCAGGCTTAACATTAACTAGGGGCTCTCAGGTCATTGGGAAATAACAGGTATATCCGGTTGTTCCTTCAGGTTTGTCTGCGTGCAAATTAAAGGCTCAGGTAGAACAGAGATAAATTAGAGCCTCCAGGAAGAGAGGGGACAGGGAGAGGGAGGGAGGACAAAGGAATTGTCATATTTATCTTTCCATGAAGGGAGAATACTGACTGCTCGTAAGTGACAGGCTTACTTGATATGGGGTTCACATCTCAGAGAAATCTGGCGGAGGGAGAGGAGGGATACGGGTCTTATTCATAGTCAGATAATCCGTTCGGGTGGGAGCCTCAGAGAGCAATGCCTTCATCAACCCCCAACCATCTCCAGGTCACAGATCCAGCATCTAGATATACAGTAGAGTCCTTTAACAGAGCACACCCACCTCTCTTTAAGGTCTACAAAGCCTCAAAACAACCCCACGAGAAAGGGAGTATATTATTATTGACTTCATTTTACAGAAGAAGAAACTAAGAGAGAATTAAGTGAGGTGCCCATAGTGAGTGAGTGGCAGAGCTGTGATTTGAACCCATGTCTTCTGACTCTGAAAGGGACTTATGTTCTTTAGACTGTCTTCAAATACTGCTTTTTTTGTTAAAAAAACAAACAAACTGGAGGGGAACCTAGCAGGTGGTGCAGTGAATAGAGCACTGGCCCTGGAGTCAGGAGGACCTGAGTTCAAATCCTACCTCAGACGTTTGACACTTAATAGCTGTGTGACCTTGGGCAAATCACTTAATCACAATTGCCTTGCCTCTCCTCCACCCCCTCCAAAAAAAAAAGTGGAGAGTAAAGTGAGAAGAGAAATAGAAGGAAAGCTTCACCAAGATCATTAAAGGCCTGAGCAGTCTATCTAAGGATTTCCCCTAGTTCACCCTTCTCCCCTCCTCAGGTCAATTCTGTAGTAATGCATCTACTACAGCATGAGGTCCAATTGCTACCAGGTGGGGGTAGTGGTAGAGTTCCTCTAATCATGGAATCTTAGATCTGTCCCACTCCCTTTATTTTATAGATGAGAAAACTGAGACCCAGAGACTTGTAGCTAGAGTCAGAGAGGTGGGATTTGAACCCAGGTCTTAGGACTCCAGAGCCAGGGCTCTGTCCACTCTGCTGTGCTGCCCTTGGATGATCCTCCCTCCACACCCCCACATCCCCCAATACACAGGAAGTTGCAAAACTATGTTGAGAGAAGTCCATTGATTGATCTAGGATCTGACTCTTCTCAACAGAGATCATAATGATTTCTTCAGTGAGAATCAGCCTGCAACCAACCCAAACCCTGACAGTCCTACTTTGCCTCTTAGTTTGGGCACCTTCTGCCTTCTGACTGTGGTAGCCCCATGGCTCTCTTTGAAGATGGTCTGCCTGTATAGCTTATGCGGTGCATATAGCCATCCAAAGAGTTTGAGCACAGCTCGTAGGACAAATTACAAGTGACTTCTTCTCTAGTGTGCATGAAGAGGGCATTTCTGGCTATGGCAGGCAAAAGTAGGAATGATTTCATCCTGGAGCCAAAACAGTCGTAGGTGGGAAGTGATGGGAGCATCGTAGAGGACTGTCTAATAGAAGGAACATGCCTTCCCCCATGTCAGGACCCTAGGAGAAAGCTCTGTTTATTCCAGGCTAGTTACAGCTCTGTGGTGAGTTCTTCACTGGCTTTTCCAAAGAGGAAATCATAATGTTGGGAGGCAGTTCATTTTGGAAGAGAATTGCTCTCATTCCATTGCTTTGAATCTTTCTCAATTCATTGTCCTCCTTATATCACCTCCTCCCACTATGACTCCCATATACCCTTGGGACCTTAACACAGAATTTCTCCACCCTCCAGCAGGATCCCACCTGCCCCATCCATAAGTTAAACTTCCCCAGCTGCCTCATATTAAGAGGCTGCCTGGATTGTGGGTAGGAAGAGGAATGTGTGTTGTTCCATCCTTGGTTTTTTTTTTTTGTTGTTTTTGGTCATGTGGTTAATGTGGACTAATTAGCCAGGGCAGGTGGTTTCTGTGGGAAGCTCAAATCCTTCTGTCCTGAGAAATACCTCTGGCAGTGGTATCGTATCTGCAATGATAAAGCCTGGGTGCATTAGACGCAATCAGGATTTAATGAAAGCATGAACATGCACAGTCTCAGCCACTTTAGAGCCTTTCTTCATTATACCAGCAGCTGGGAGATCGCTACTTTTTGAAACCAATCCTACTAGTTTTCTTCTAATCTCCTTTAGCACTTTCTAGGTTAGAACAATTTTTATTATTAAGTCCACAGGCTCAGGATTATTATTTAATCCTTAGCATTTAGATTAAGAAAAGTAAAACAGAAGAAGGTGCTAAAGCATGGACACAACTCCGTATCATTCAGGAAGTAACGATTATGAGAAGTCCCCAAAAGACCTTTTCTCCCCAGAGCCTAGTAAAAGTCACAGCACATAGTAGGTATTTAAGAAATGCTTGTTGCCTGTTTGATAGGTTAAGGCTGCCTATGGAAGGTGTTCCCCAAAGCTCCTATAACACTTCTCAGGGGAGAAGAGTCCCACCAGGAGAAAGATGAGCTCAAGTCAGACCCTGACTTGTTCAAATATTTGGATCTTGAATGATTTGTTTGGATAGAACAGAGGCCAGGTGAAGGGGAAATGCTTGTTCAGCAGTCTCTCAAAGTGTTGCATGTTTTGATATTTTAAATTGATTAGATGTTCCTAAGTTTTGAATATCAACTTGGGATAGCATAATAAGAGATGAGTTGCTTTGTCATATTTTCAGTCTTTGCAATGCATGCTTATGTTGTGTTTTAAGCATTTCTTTTGTGGTAGATGAAATAAATAACTGTCCTCTAACTGATCTGTTTTTCTTACATAGAGTAATTTTTTAATCCTTTTTGGGGATACCTTAGATATATAGTGCTTAGTACAGTGCCTGGCACATAGTAGGCATTTAATAAATGTTTAGTGATTGAATGGTTATTGATTGGTATACCTAACCTAAACTTTATTTAAGAGGTTTTCCCCAGAGTTCTATTCTAAGGTGAAGGTTTGATAAGCCAGAGGGTTTGAGAAGAGCCTGACTCACTTGTTTTGGGTCGGGCTCCCCTAGAGCTAAATCTAGTCCTAGTAGGAAAGAGAGTTTCAGATTCCCCGAATGAGTCTGTTGAACTTATATAGACAAAGAAAGACACAAGATAATTTGGGGAGTGGGAGGGAGAAGGCACTAGCAGCTGGACAGATAAAGAATGGCTTCATGTAGGAGCTGAGTTGAGCTTTGAAGAAAACAGAGACAGAGGTGAAGAGGGAGGGTATTCTGGGTATAGGGCATGGCTAATGCAAAAGCCCTGGGATGGAACATCGATTGGTATCTATGAGGAACAATAACAAGGCTAATGACTAGATCTTAGTGTACATGAATGATTCTGCACCTGACCTTGGACAAGTTGATTTACTAATTGGGCCTCAGTTTCCCAATCTGTCAAATGAAGGGATTGATCTAGATAATGTCTAAGGTCCCTCCAGGTTTAGATCTATGGTCCTGTCATCTCTTATATTGTTATCAGGGAAAGGGTTCAGATGTGGAATATCCCTGCCATTTCTGGATCTCAAAGAAACCCCTCAGAGTAGTGGTAATGGGTTTCCATTCCACCCTGACAAGCCCAGAGAATAATTTAGGGCATGAAACTTGGATCCTGGGTACTCTGGGGAGGCTTAACTTGTGGGTCATATCAAGGTCTCTTCCAGCTCCAGGAAATCCCTCAAATGGGGCTTGGGAAGCATTTGCCTGGAATACGAACAAAGCAGCTTTAAGAAAAAGGCAGTGAGTCTGTGCCCTGAGTCTCAACTTCTGGCGAATTCACTAATTTGTTGAACAAATATTTATTGAACATCCAGTATGTGCAAGGCATTGAGCTGTAAAAACAAACGCAAAGCTAAATAGTGGCAGGAACACATCACTCAAATAGAGTTAATTACTTACTTTGCATCCAGCTAGTCTTTAGTTATGTGTGCTTTCCAAACCCAAAAGAGAGCAAGAGCCCTCCTGCAGCACCAATTTTCTCTCTACTACAATTGGACTTGCACCTGTGCTCTTTACTGCACCTAGATAGATGAACCCAACTAGTTGTCCATTAGAAGTACTTTCTGCCCCCAGGCAGATGGTAATTAGGAAGAGATCCTACTTTTTCCCAGAGATAGCATGATGGAAAATTGACACTGGTTATTGTAGGGACTCTGACTCTAACATTTCTTTTTTTTTTTTACTATAACATTTCAAGGACATTTGATGTCAATGGCATGGATGTGCCTCTACCAAGGAAGATTCTAACTCCTCTTGGGCTTGTAGATGAGGCAAAGATTAAAAAAAATCACACATTAGAGGGAAAATTTCTGGTGAAGACTCCCTCCAAACTTAACTTATCTGGCTCTAGAAGGACACATAGTGGGTCACCATTGGTGGTCTCTGAAGTCTTTCTAGTTTTGTGAAACCTGTTAGAGCTTGCACTCTTGATGGCATTGCCTCTGAGAACTCCTGGTGCACCTTCATACCAAAAATGAGGCATTGGGAGAAGACTTTAGTGAAGGAATATTGACAATATTAGAGTTAACTTATTTAAATTCCGCTCCAAGCAGTCCCAGAAATACATTCCCATGTGTGCTTTCCCATTTCCACCCCTGCAAAACTCTTTTTGACAGGGAATGCCATGATGCAACACCACAGCCAAAAACCAAGAAAAGATTTTGCAAAAAGCACAGTTGCTCTACATTTGTTGCCACCCTAATTGGCTCTTTTAGAATATTACAACCTCCTTCCAAAAATACTATTATTATTCAATTTAGTTCAATTCAATTCTATTCTACTCTGTTCTAAGTAATCTTGCACTGAATGAAGGAATAAGTAAGTGAGTAAATGAAAAAAGAGACTACTAAACACTAACTATGTACTGAGCTAAGTGCTGGGATACAAGTACAAAAAGAAAGACAGTCCCTGCCCTCAAGGAGTTTATATTTCAATAGGGGAAAATGACACATATGGGGGAGTAGAGGCCAGGGAGGGGTATCTGGGGCTGGAAAGTCACAGAGACAGTGAGTAGAGCCAGAAGGTAATTCACTGACATATCTTTTCTTAGAAAAGGTAGTGTTGATTTGATTAATATTCCTAGAACTAGAAGTGGAAAGCATAGAAGAGAGGGAAGGGTACAAGTAAAGCCACAAGACATGAAAGATGCCCGGAGAATAGTGGGCTGGGTTTGTCATGAAGAACTCTCACCAATTAGGATCCCAGGGCCATAGGGTAGCAGCTAGAGTGCCACGTCAGCGGCTGAGGATAGAGGGTGGCTGCATGTCCTGAAGATGGCCAGAGAGCAATGTGTTGAGTCTGGGCATCTTAAAGTGAGTCATTAACTATAACCAAAGGGAATCTGAGATGAAGAAAGCAAAGTACTATGGAGGTGCCAACTGGTGGCAAGAAAAACAGAAATTGGCTTTCAATGTTAATTTCATCTGCCGAATAAAAATTGATTCTCCAAGGATGTGTTTTTGAACACTGGCTCTGGAATCAGGTGGGGAATGAGATCTCACCTAGCTCTATAATCCTATATCCTCAACAACAACCACAAAAAGAAAACGAAAAGATGATTAATTTGAAGATACTCTAAAACACATTTCTCACAACACTATGATGTAGGTACTGCAAGTATTATTATCCTCATTTTATAGACGATGAAACTGAGGTTCAGAGAGTTAAAGTGACTTGCCTAGGATCACACAGCTAATCAGTATCTGTGTTGAAATTGGAACCCAAGTTTCAGGTCTGATGATCTTTCTATGACACTACCTTGTTCCACTCAGATTGAGCACTGGCAAGTATCCAAAGATCACTAAACAGGGAACGTCCTTACTCTTGGGTGCTTTCAGTTACCATGCCACTATTGTGGTTTTTTAGGGAAGCAGCAGACTCCTATCATACCCAGCATGGTAGGCCTATGGGGTCAGACAAAGCAGAAGGTATTTAGACAAATAAGAAATGGCTTAAAGAGAAATCTTCACTTCTAGGGGTACAAGGACAGCAACAGTTGCTGAGCTTCAGTCCTCCCCAAACCCAGCTGACACCTTCAAGTGAGATCATGGAGGAGGTCCTGATCCTGGAACTCCCCTCACCCCCTGCCCCAACCCCACCTCCTTCTGACCTCAAGAGGGATTTTCCCAGTCTTAGACCCTTGGGGGTACATTAGGAAAGGGCTAAGTGGGGAAGTCCTTTATGTTTATTTTTAGATTTACATTTGCAAAGCTATGCTAAAATGACACCGTTTGTTAGAGAAGACTAAAGTTTTTGGTAAAAAGTTAATAGAAAACCATGGTAAATACAATTGGACCTGAAAGAGACATAGTAAAGTTAGGCCAAGGGATGCCCACTCTCAAGACATACCCTCTTTCCTGTCCCCCTGCACACCCCTTTCTACTATTTTCTCTTGTGAAAGCACCATTAACAGTATAGATGATATCATCAGAATGTCACAGGTAAAGCCAACCAGATGATATTTAACAAGGATAAATAAAAAAATTCTACATTTAGTTACAAAAAATGAATTATTTAGGTTTGAAATGGATGAGCCCTAGCTTGGCAATCATTTATGGCCAGTCTTAAACATTACTTATGCAGTCATGGACATGTCACTCTAACTTCTTAACCTATTTCTACATCTGTAAAATGGGTGTAATGATAATTCTATTATCTGTCTCACAGGGTGGCAAACCTTAAAGCATTATCTACACAAATTTGATTGTTGTAATCATTAAGGATTGGGTAGGCTTTTAACAGGTAGAGATGAATGAAGAAGGCCATTCCAGATATAAAATAAGCACAGGGATCAGAGGATTGTCATGGAGTCATTAGTAACTCAGTTCCGCTGAAGTATAGCATAATGAAGAGGGGAGTAAGGTGGATAAGGCAGGAAAAGGAGGGTACTGCCAATCTGTGACAGTCCTTGATATGGTTTAGCAGGCAACAGGGAGCTACTGAAGATTATTTTTTAACAGAGAAGTTCTATAACCAGATTCATGCATAAAGAAGATTAATCTGAATGAACTGGGATGGGAGAAAAGTAAAGATGTGAAGACCTATTAGAAAGCCACTGATGATGACAATGATATTGACAATGATAATAACAACTATCATTTACACAGTGCTTTAAAGTTTGCAAAACACTTTATAATCACAGTAATGTAAACCTGTATTAGGGAATAGAGGGTAACAAATGTATGGAGATACAATGTTGAGATTTGACAACTGATTGGATGAGCCAGGGCCAGGAGAAAGAATGAAAAAAATCCTAGGCTAACACCAAGATTTTCAATGTGGGTGTCTGAATGAATAATTGCTTTACTTGTAGAACTAGGAATGGCCAAAGGGAAACTGCAAATCCCAACTCACTACTATATGATCAAATGAAATAATATTTATCATGTGCTCAGCACATGACATGGCACAGAATAGGGGCTGTATAAATGCTCATTTCTTTACTTCCTCTCTCCCTTCCACCTTGGGAAAGTCATTTTCTATGCCTTACTCTTTAGGCCTCAATTTCCACATCTGTCAAATGAGGATATCATGACCTCTAAGATTCCTTCCAGTTCTAAAATTATGATCTCCAAATCCAGTGCTTCCTCTTCTACCACCCCTACCCACTATATTATCCTGCCTCTGATCAAATGTGCCAGAAGGTAAAGGTGAAGGAGAATAAGGATTGGAAAGGGAATATTAGATTTGGTGATTGATGACCTTTAAGAGATCAAAATGAGTAATGCAAAAGAGATGGAAGAAATAAAGGAAGCAATCATTTATTAAGCTCCTACTATGTGCCCAAAACTGTGCTAAGTACTAGGGATGCAAATACATGCAAAAAGAAAGACAGTCCCCACCCTTGAGGAGCTTACATCCCAATGGAAAGACAACACACAAAAGGGGGGTGGGGTGGGGTGGGTGGAAAGGGATATAATTTTAAAGTCCAGAAGAAGTCTGGAACATGGTCTGGGGAAGAATGAAGACAGGCCAGCCTTAGCCTTGTACAAAATGGCAGCTCCAGGAGGAAGTCACCAATGGTAGAAGAGGGATAAGAGCTCGTAAAGGGATATCCCATGGTGAGTAGGCTGGGTTAGTGATAGGATGTCCAGAAGAAGTCAGTGAGGATGGTGAAGGATCTAGAACTCACGCTTTATTAAGAATAATTGAAGGAATGGGGGGTGGAGAGGAGGTGTTTAGCCTGGACACCTTAAAGAGGTATAATTGCTGCTTTTCCATATTTGAAAAGTTGTCATGCAGAAAAGGAAGTTGACTTGTTTTCGGTTGACTTAAAACATCAAACTAGTCACAATTCCCAGAAGACAGAGGGAGGCAGATTTTGGCTCAATATGAGGAAGGACTTCATCACTGTTAATGCTCTCCAACCATGAAATGAACTGCCTGTAACCTCTGGCCCTTTACTAAGAGGAGGCAAGAAATTGTTGGGATCATAAGTCAAAATGTCTAATACGTTAGTATGTAAGTATCCAACTTTAATGCACTCCCTCCTTTCCTCTCTCTCCCTCCCTCCCATCCTTTCTCCTCCCCCCTCTCTCTCTGTCTCTCTGTCTCTCTCTCTCTTTCTCTCTCAGCAAGGGAGAGAATAATGTTGGTGACCTCTTTCCATGGTCCAGAGTAATGAGAGTTTCTGACATAGAACAGCTAGGGGCAATAGGTGGTACAATGTATAGAGTGCCAGTGCTGGAGTCTGGAAGACCTGAATTCAAAACCAGCCTCAGAAAATAGTTGTGTGACCTTGGGCAAGTCACTTCACCTCTGCTTGCCTCAATTTACTTATCTGCAAAGTGGGATAATAATAGTATCTAGCTCCCAGGGCTTTTGTGAGGGTCAGATCAGATAATAGTAAAGGGCCTAGCACTGTGCCTGGTACACAGTAAGCGCTATATAAACATTAGCTAGTATTATAGAGCTTCCTCAAAAAATTGAGGGAGAAGGATCATCCATCCCTAGTATAAAATCAGCAACACCTATCCCCAGAGAGGATAATAGAGGAAGAGGAATTAGACTCTGACGGGAACCAAGAATAGATTTAAAACCTAAATGACATGCTGCCCCGCACATAACTATGGGTTGCTGTTGAGTTGAGTTGAGTTTATTTATTCAGTAGGCTTGTTACCTTGTAAATGTGTGGATTCTCCCAGAAGAGCGGATTTAAACCCACCCATGCTCCCTCACCTTGTGCAATGTTTTTTTTCCCCCATGTCCTCTAACAAATTCATCGAGGATCTACTCAGTGCTGGAGGTTTTATTTTGTAGCATCTTGTGAGCATTATTTTGGTATTCAAAGTTTTCCATCTGCTCTCTACCCACTGATCTCTCTACACGACTGGTCCATTTCTGTATTTCTCTGATCATGCTTTGCTTGGATCTCATCTGTTATGACGTGGCTTTTGTATAAATAAACCATCATGGCTAATATGCTGTCATCTGCTTAGGTGTGTCATTCATCTCTCTATTACTCTATGTGTCACCCGAGATTGTGATTCTTTAGACATGGTGGGGTTCCATTGTTTGCAGAGATATAGCATTATGGGACGTAGACAGTTTAGCTTTTAGAACCAAGTCATTGTTCTGTGATTTGGCACCCAAGGTGACACAGGGGATAGAATACTGGACTTGAAGTCAGCAAGACTTGAGTTCAAATTTAGCCTCTGATGCTTACTCAGCTGTGTGACCCCTGGCAAACCACTTAACTATTTTCAGCCTCAGTTTCCTCATCTGTAAATCGGGGATAATGATAGTACTTACCTCCCATGGTTGTTGTGAGGACAAAATGAGATTACATAATAGATCGAGTGCTCTGCCAATCTTAAAGTGCTATATAGATACTAATTATTTGTAAACATTTATATTTTTAAAAATAGTTGCTTTGCTTTTTCTTTTCTTCTTTGAAACTTCAACTGCTTGTGTAAGCTGAGGGAAAAGATTTTCCCATGATTAGTTAGAGAATGGGACAAGGCTGTGTATGAGTTGGGGGATGGTGGACTGAGAGGAGTTAGGATGTCTCTGTTGTCTAGGTATGATGTTGGCATCAAATAGTCAGCTGCTGAGCCTGAAAAGTAAGCTGGGAAGGAGAAGTTAACTGGACCATGGCTGTGACAGTGACTGATTTCCTCTCTCTCTCTTTTTTCCCCTCTTCATCGCACTGTCGTCTTCCTGGTACCCATTTCCCAGTAAACAAGATAAAAGTGTGATTGGAGAAAAGGTGATTATATCTTGTGTTTAATTTTATTCTGTCCCAGAGGCTACATAGGTACCCAATTCCCAGTAGCTCCCTTCTCCATTATGAGGGAAAAGAGAAAAAAACAAACAAACAACCAAACAGATAAAAAAGAATATAGATAAAACAACAGAGGGAGGTGGAGAGAAATAAAGAAAAAGAAATGGAGGGAGGTTGAGGCAAAAATAGAAGCAGAGAAATCAAGAGAAGAAAAAGAGTGGGGTTTTCTAGTGATGAATGTGAAAGATGCAAAAGAAAAAAAGTTGGGTGAGGAAGAAAGACAAGATAAAGGGAAGAGAAAAAAGCTGAAAAGATAGTGAATTCAAGGGGAAAAGGAGGAAACTGATGTGGATACAGATGGTGCCCTAAGGGTTAAAAGTTGCTTTTCTAGTACTTTGTGAAGCCCCTAGTTTATTCTGTAACCTGAAGCCACCCTAAAGTCCTTTCCCCCTTATCTTGAACCTGTACCAAAAAGAATTGCTTTTGACTCCCTTATCTTGTGTTCTCTGAGTTCTTTAATTTTTAAACTGTGTCCTCCTGCCCTGTCCTTAAATCCTTAAACCTTAAAGAATTCCCTTTGTCTCCCTCATCCTATCTCACCCTGTTCTCTCTTTAAACTTTAACCTCCATAAAAACCTCTAAAACTACATCATCATTCTGAAACCTCTATATAAGGATAAGTCCCCCAAATATTGGAGTCTCACTTGTCTTTCTTGTTAAGGAGGCCCGTGATGCTTTTTTCATGTAAAATAAAATGCTCCCATTGGCTGAAAGAGAAGGTCTAAGTGAATTCTTTCACACCTCAACTGAGCTTTCCCAACTTTAAACCTCAACAGAAACCAATGGAAGAAAAGGGATAGAAGGGGAAACGAAAGAGGCAAGAATGAGAGCTGACTGAATTACAGTGCTTCACTATATGCATCTGACACATCATAATATTGAATATGATGCAACACATGAGACTTTTACCTGGCCTTCTCCTTAAAAATAGAGGTGGAAATGAGTCTGGAGAAGAGCTGGAATATGGAGTCTGCCAAAATCAGAGGCTAGACCTAACTGCATAGTTATATAGCTAACTCCAAATACTTGTTTGTAGCCCCATTTAAAACCTGGAAAGGGAAAGGAAAATCTGTAATCATTTATGTAGATACTCAATAAACTCTCTTTAACACTGATCTGAGTACATTAACACTGGGGTTTGAAATTATTTCCAGAGAAATCTTGAAAAGTAAAGCATAACAGTCTTTGCTCCCCAAACAAATATATATATATACATTTGAATGAACTAATAGATACATAAATAAGTAAATAAGATAAAATTGTGGTTGGAGAAAAAGTGATTATATCTTGTGTTTAGTTTTATTCTGTCCCAGAGGCTAAATAGGACTTCTAAAGACTCCAGTTAATTTTTTTTTAAATCATACTACAGTTGTTCCACAAATGAGCTGAGGCATGTTCTATAACCCTCCATTTTGGAATGACTTCATTGAGGCTATTGCGTGCTATCTTCTTTATGGTCATTGAAACCCACATTTTAAAAATAAAAAACATAAAGTATAAGGAAAAACCAAAACAAAAGTTCCAGCCAAAGAACAGGTGTGTCTTTAGATCACAAAGAAGGAAGGAACACCGGACTATTGGCCACTAATTGTTCTAGTTCACCTCTTCCTTCTCCTCAAATGACTATTCATATACTTATCTTTTATGTATTGAATGTATTCTCTCTAGGATAAGATAAACTCCTTAAAGAGTTTATCCCTAAACTCCTTAAAAGTTTATCCTTAAAGACAGCCACTATTTTTCATTTGATCTTTCTGTCCCCATGGCTTCACCTATCACATCCATGAAGTTGACTCCCAAATCTACATATCCAACTGTCATTCCTCTCCCCAGCTCTAAAATGGAACTCATTAGCTTTACCCATCCCCTCCCAACCCAATCCCAAATCCAGCCCTTCTCCTAAATGACTTGTTTCTGTCAAGGGAGCCACCTTCCTTCCAGTTCACAATCTTGGCATCATCTTCAACTTTGATTTGTCTCTTCCCTCCCTCCCTGTTCCATATCAAATAAATTGCCACATTGTTGATTCTTTCACCTCAAAATCTCCCAAATGGGTCCCCTTCCTCTCAGTGACATAACCATGATCTTAATTCAGGCCATCGCCTGCCATGGGTGGCCATTGTAATACTTTCCTACCTGGTCCTCTCCAAACAATACTACACACAACTGGCAAACTGACAATCCTCAAGTGCAGATCTGACCATGTCAACTTCACTGCTCCAGAAGCTGTAGTTGCTCCCTATTGCCTCCAGGATAAACTTGTTGGTTTGGCATTAAACAATCTGTCTCCAGTCTATCCATCCTTCAAGAATGATCACCTATGACTCCTCTCCACACCCTTTACATTCCAGCCAAACCAGCACACTGGCTGTTCCTGGTAGGTAGCATTCCATTTCCCATCTAGTGCTTTGAACTGACTGGCCCCAATGCTGGGAGCCTCCACGCCACTACCTCTTGGAACCATTTTCTTCCTTCCAAAGCTTTGCTCAAGTACCAGCCCCTATGGGAGAACTGTCCCAAGTTCTTGAGACCCCACTCCTCAGAAGCAATTTTACATTTACTTTGTATATGGATACAGTATAACATTTATGTATCTGTGCATATGTTGTCTGTATTCCAAGTTAAAAGTTCTTTGAGGGAAAGGATGGTTTTATTTCTTTGTATCCCTCTGTGCTTGACACATAGTAGGTACTTATTATGCTACATCCCCAAGGGCCTTGCACATGCTTAATAGGAGCAGCTAGGAGATGCAGTAGAGTGTTGCTCTTGGAGTCAGGAAGACTTGAAGACTGGAGTGGTGACTTTTTTGCCTTAGCTCTTACTGACTTCTGTGACCCTTGGCCTTTCCCAGCCTTAGTTTCCTCATCTGTACAACCTTGAAATGACACACGAGGTGTCCCAAAAGCATTAGAGTAGTTTTAATAAAAGACTGCACTAAGACTTTTGGGACACCCAGGACAAATGCCATTTTATAATGTATGCTTGCGGGACTGTGTTGTAGTGGCCCTCAGGAAGCCTTTTTCATCTACAGTTTTTCCTAGGGAAGAGTAGGCAGAGGGTTAAAATACTGCAAGAGGAGAGGGTGTCTGTCATCTCAGAATTGCTCCCCTCCTTAAAGGAAAAAAAAGCAGAAAATAAGGACCTGTTAGATCACTTCCCTTGAGAATGCTTTGTGTAAGAGAGCCCGAGAAGGAAGGGTCACGCGATTTCTTTGCAGCACGTTTCAAGAAGCCATAAAAAAACCACGAAAGCCATCCTCATATCCCTTAAGACGAGTCATAGACACATGCACCCACACGTTCAACCCCGCAGTAAGGAATGAAGCAGGCACTAGTAAGTAGCCCAGCCACGAAGCTCCACAAACATCTTTCCGCGGCTAATGGCTTTAGCAGGTGACTTAGCTGCAAGGCTGGGCCTTCCTTAGTCGCTGAGTTCCGAGGAGGGAGGTGGCTGGGTGGCGGGTGTGCGTGTAGGGCAGGGGGTGGGGGTGGGGAGAGGCGGGGTGCTGCTGGCTCTCCCTCCCCCACGCTGCTGGCAGAGCAGCCTCTGCGTGTCAGGTACCGTGAGAAGGCGCGGGAGGAGGGGGAGCCCAGATGAGTACTGAGGAGATGACTTAGAGCCGGCTTTCCAGAAGCTGCGCACGCAATGCAAACTCCGCACGCAAAGGGGAGGCGACCCAGGAGAAGGAAAAAAACACACACGCCACCACCAAACTTTTCAACTCAATAAAGCTCGGGAGACAGTGGTTTTTTTTTTTTTCTTTTTCTTTTTCCCTCTGTGCAGCCCACTCGGTCCCACCAAGGGACGCCAGCCTGTACCGTCTCGCCCCCACCCCCACCCCCTCGAACTGCCTGCTCCCCCTGGATAATCCTCCCTTGGGGCTGCTCTGCCCAGACAGAGCGAGGCGAGGGGCCAGAGAAGAGCGTAGGGAGAGCGAGTGTGCGTCTACAGCCAAAGTCCGCCCGGGTTACGCAGCGAGACAGCGAGAGAGCGAGCGAGCGCGCCCCGACCGAGCATCTACCGGCAGATTCCTGCCAAGCTGTCCGCCGAGGGAGCCGGGCAGGCTGACACGGCTCTTCGCCGTGTGCCGGGCATCTATGATTATGACTATGATTGTTCATTCAAGTACCCGGGTACCTGAAACTCTACCTCTTATGCCTTGGTTGGAGGCATAAGAAGTTAAAAATTCTGAGAGCATTCAATAAACTTTTAAAAAAGCGTTTTTAAACAAGTTCACACTTGTACAGTCCTCGTTCTTTGTAAGTTGAAATTTTGTGGTTATTTTCGAAGTACATAGGAAAAAAAATATAAAGATAGGGAGTATATAAGCGTCTACTATGTACCGGGAGCTTTACAAATACCTCATTTGATCCTCACAACAGTCCTGAGAGGAGCTATTGGCCCCAATTTACAAATGAGGAAACTGAGGCAGACGATAGGTGACTTGCCCAAGATCACACAGCTAGGACGATTTTGAAGGCCCACAATTCTATCCGATGGGCAACCTCGCTGCTTCTAAGGGTGTGAGTGGGGGGATATTTTAAATAAATGAGCAGATAGATAATAGCAGATAAGTTGATAGAGAGACAGATTAGGTAGGTAGGTAGATGATAGATAGATAGATAGATAGATAGATACCAAAGTGGTATGAGAGAACAGAGTAGCAAACCGTACCCCCTAAGGATTCTCCTGTTTCCTTAGCTTACAGGTTGTTCAAACGCAGCGCAGGCTCACACCACTTTTACTGCACGGGGGGTGGGGGAATAGAGCTGACGGATGACCAAGAGAATAAAATAAGAGGGACATCAAGACATACAGAATCAAAAGATTCGATTATATATGGGTTGAGAGTTGGAAGGGACCTTAGAAGCCACTAACTCCAAGCCCTTGGTTTTTACACTTGGAGAAAATCTGGGTTGAGGTTGAAATCCTGACTGACAGGTAGAGGCCACGTGACCCCGGACAAGTCACTTAATTTCTCAGTAGCCCCAGGCCACTCTAAAACAATAGGGCACAGAGCATTTGAACAACTGCAGTCAGTAGAGGAAGTTTCCTCCTCAAGCGCTTCGGCGCAAGGAGGGAAAAAGATCCCAGAAAGGCAGAGAAAAGATTAGGTATAAAGAGATGCAAAGCCTGAATGTTTGCATTAAGACCCTCTGGTGTCCTTGGGAGAATTAACCCTGGGAAAAGGTGATGAACTTGGGGGTGGGGAAGGTCACTTTGGTGCTGGGATTCAGCTCTAAATGGAAACTAGGTGGAATCCAAGGCTTGGGAACCAGAGTATACTTTATATTAGGGGTGAATGCATCTCATTGCAAAGAAAGCTTGCCAACTGTATTCTGGGGGGTAAGTTTGCTAGTTATTCAAATAAATCTTGCTTTCGGCTGTACAACGACTAGGGGCTGATTCTCCCACCGCGTTTGCCTTTGGGGACTGAGGTCTAACTTACTCGGGTGCCACTCTTAAAGGGCCCCTCCCCCCTGCCTGCACTGCCCCGCCCTTTCCAGGTCCAGTCTGCCTGCTGATGCTCCGACCGGCTCCCACCTCCCTTCTTTCTTCCCTCCCTCCCTCCTTCCATCCCTCCTCCCTTTCGGAGTCCTTATAACCCGGAGAAATGGGATGCTTCATTTCTAAAGTCCGGACTGGTTCAGTTTGCAAGTAGCAAATTTCTCTTCCACATCAGCTCTGCTAAGAGTAGAGGCTGACCCTGTCATTCTTGCTGTCCAACCACCTCCAGCGCTGCTAGAACATCCTAACATTCTTCGCGTCCCGGGGTGGAGGGCACCTGGGAAGGTAACTACCTTTTCATAGCTTCACCTCATCTCAGGTTACTCCAGATTCCCTAATATCGCCCCCTGGGCGTGAGTGGGGAATGAATCTCTAATTCTGTGGAGCAGGTGAAAAGAGAGATACTGTCCATCGTGCAGCCTTTGAGATTCATCCAAGCCAGAATGGGATTGTCAGGAATATAGAGGTCTGATATCTCTCCCTCTTCGACGCAGCTGAACCTTGGTTGTACCCAGAGCAGACATTGCCGGGAGCAGCACCTACCCACAGGTCAGTAATATCTTTGAGAAGTCTGGGAAGCCCTCACCTCCCCGTTTTACCAGTTTTTGCAGGTGGGTGTGTGAGGGGTGGAGGGAGGACCAGGGAATGCACCAATTGGGAGGTAGAGAAGAGGGGCAGCCAGTGCCTAGATACTCCCCGGGGTTTTTTTCTCCCGAGAGGGACCGTTATACTGTTGTGTTTTGGGGCTGTTTCTCAGAAACTACACCTGCCCCCTCCTGCCTTGTTAGTAGAGTGAGTGAATGGAAGGGGATGAGGGGAATGCGGTGGGAAGAAATACAATGCAAGGCAGATGCTGGTGGAATTCTACGTCTTCCCAAAGACAGCACCAGCAGCATCCTTAGAGGAGTGTGCGTCCTGACCAAAGTAATCGCAACCTCCTTGCTTTCTAGTTATAGTTGTTTACGTTAAGTGTGAGTTGGTCTATCATAACTTAATTCTACCAGGTGCTCTAAGCTTCTTTCTCCCCTGTCCTCAAACTGTCCGCCATTCCCATTCCCAGCTTCTCCACCTCCCTCCAGCCCCCCCCCCCCCCCCCCCCCAGCTCTCGATGCCTGTGGATCTTGTCTCCCACAGCATGGCCACAAGCCGAAGTAGCGAAGAAGCCTGGCTCACCGGCCTTCTGTCCACCCAGCAGACCACCCTCCTCCTCCTCTTTTCCGTGCTGGCCGCTGTCCACTTGGGTCAGTGGTTCCTACGGCGTTGCCGTCGGCCCCCATGGGTCAGCTGCAGCCCCCCTGGCCCATTCCAGTGGCCCCTGATCGGGAACGCTGTGGAGGTGGGCAACATTCCTCATCTTTTTTTCACTCGCTTGGCCCGCCGCTACGGCGACGTCTTCCAAATCCGCTTGGGCAACTGCCCAGTGGTGGTGCTGAACGGCGAGCGCGCTATCCGCCAGGCCTTGGTGCAACAAGGGTCCGCCTTTGCCAGCCGCCCGCAGTTCCCCTCTTTCCAAGTGGTGTCCAACGGCCGTAGCCTGGCTTTCAGCAAATACTCAGAGATCTGGAAGTTGCAGAGGCGGGTGGCCCATGGCACCGTGCGCGCCTTCTCCACAGGACAAGTCCGCAGCCGCCGGGTCTTGGAGCAGCACTTACTGGGTGAGGTGCGGGAGCTGGTGATGCTGCTCGTGCAAGGCAGCGCTGGGGGTGCCTTTCTGAACCCGTGCCCCCTCACCGTGGTGGCCGTGGCTAACGTGATGAGTGCTGTGTGCTTCGGTTGCCGCTACAGCCACAGTGACGAAGAGTTCCGCGGGCTGCTGAGCCACAACGAGCGCTTCGGCCGCACGGTAGGGGCGGGCAGCCTCGTGGACGTGCTCCCCTGGCTCCAGCGCTTCCCCAACCCTGTGCGCACTGCCTATCGCGATTTTCAGAAACTTAACCAAGACTTCTACAGCTTCGTGCTGGACAAGTTTCTGAAGCACAAGAGCAGCCTGAAGCCTGGGGCCCCACCTCGGGACATGATGGATGCCTTCATCCACACCGTAGGGAAGGAGGAGAGTTCAGGAGAAGCAAAGCCTGGGCTGCGCCTTGACACAGACTACGTGCCGGCCACAGTCACCGATATTTTCGGGGCCAGCCAGGACACGCTTTCCACTGCACTGCAGTGGCTTCTTATCTTATTCATAAGGTAAGGCTAGACTTACCTGAAGAGGAGGGGGCTGGGCCCTGAACCAGAGGCACAGATTTAGGTCTTCTTAGTCTCTCTGAAGTTTCCCAGCCGTCTTCAGTGGTCCTACCTTTCTAACTTCTATGCTGGGCTGGTGAGCTGCGTCGAATAAGAGATCAGGGGCCTTTGGGGACCATTCTGAGACTCCAGCCACACGTAGTGATGCAGCGTGCTCTGCAGAGTTGTGCCCCCTTCATTTTTGATCCCTTGAAGCCTCCCATAGTTAAGGAAGGCAGAGAAATCTCCCAAATTGGAAAAACGTGTGGAGGCAAATCAGTGTTAAACACTTCTAGATACACAGGCCTTTAAAAAGCACTTGAGGATCCCGCCGCCTAGCTTCCCCCCCTCCCCCGCCTCTTTCCTTGTCCCTCCCTCCCAGTCACTCACAGGAAAGCTAGGAGACGGTTCCTCCTCCCCTCTTTCTCTCTTCCCCTCCTCCCTTCTCCTCCACCTCTCTTCCCCACTCCCCAGTGGAAAGTGTAAGGCACTAAATATGTTAAATAAACACTTCAGCCCATTAGGCGCGCTGGGGCTTAGCTTAGTCAGCAGTGCGGAACTGAGGCGGGCTCTGGCAATCAAACTGAGCAGACGATTTAGGGCTTTGTTTCTCAAGAAAAGTAAACGGAATGAGGCAAAGCAAGCTACGAGCCGGGCTACCCCACCACACCCCCCCGCCCCGAGACTTGGTTGTGGCCCAGATCATGATTAGCTAGCACGGAAGCTTTGGGCGTGGAGCCAGAAACACAAGGTCCTATTAGAAAGGAAGGAAAGATCAAGCTGAGAGTGTCACAGAAAATAAATAGGGATGGGGCGAAGACTCGTTAAACGCAGAGGGGGCCCGGAGCAATAGGTTTACCAGGTGGAGAGGAAGCTCTCCATAACCCAGGTACGGCACGCACCGGCTGTGTGGGAATGTGCCCAAACCTTCTGTCTCTCTTTATTGTGATCGCGTGACTTGAAGAAGAAGCAAAGGAAAGGTTAGACTTTCCCACTCTTTTAGAGCACACTCTATGTATACAAGCACTGACAAAAATCTAATGAATACAAGACTCACACAGAGGCTATTTATTATAGAAGGGATGCTGCTTACAATTTCAGTGAGGTTATTCGCAGAAAACTCGAACTGCCAGAGGAACTGTGACAACCAAATGCAGAAATCTTAAAAATCAGTGGGGGGAAAAGTGGTACCTGGAATCAGAGTACGGTCTGTTTCATCAGTGTCAATTGAGAGTATAATGTCGCACTACAACTGAAGGAATGACATCAATTATTAATGAAACAGTTTAGAATCCAACTACATTTTAAAAATCTTGCATAAATTCTAAATTTCAGTTTTCAATACCCTTCAGATGGTACCCAACAACTCTCTGTAGTGCAATCAAAACTGGGCATTTATTTGCAGAAACTTTCTCGAGAGAGTAAATATTGAAGGAAGGGATAGGAAATGCTTACTTAGTGAGTGGGTTTCCGGCACCTTATTGTTCCCTAATCATCATGCGTTTTCTCGCACTTGTCTGTCTCTATAAACGTAATTGGAAAAAAGCCTCCACTTCTTCAGCCAAACAGTCGGGATAAACAAATGCTTTCATTTTGGCATCCCTTTAAAACAATACAGCAGGAAAAAAATATGACAGGGTTAAAAAAAAAAACCTCTCCTTTAAGAAGATAGAGCAGATAAAAATTCTGAGGCTTAGGCCCTTAACGTGAAATGAGAAGAAAATTTCTAAGATGTAACATATTGAGGGTCCCCAAAGTTAAAGCCCATTTAATGATATAACCAGAACTCATGGGATTGTTTTAGATACACATGTATTGTTAGGGAAATGTTGTATTAGCCTCTCATTCTGGAAAATTTTTAAATAATCAAACAACTCTTTCCCAAATAGATAATAAAATAATAATTATTTTTTTCTTGATGCAATTAAAAAAAAAACTACTTTCCCTAATTGTTTTCTCTACTTCCATTTTTAAAAACAGGTATCCTAAAGTTCAGGCTCGGGTACAAGAAGAATTGGATAGAGTTGTGGGACGAGATCGATTGCCCTCCTTGGATGATCAGCCTCATCTTCCCTATGTCATGGCTTTTCTGTATGAAGCCATGCGCTTCAGTAGCTTTGTGCCAGTCACCATCCCACACGCCACCACCATTGACACTTCAGTCATGGGCTACCACATTCCCAAAGATACGGTGGTATTTATCAACCAATGGTCTGTTAATCACGACCCAGTGAAATGGCAGAACCCAGAAGACTTCAATCCAGACCGATTCCTGGACAACAAAGGATTCATTGACAAAGACATGGCTAATGGGGTCATGATTTTCTCAGTGGGCAAACGTAGGTGCATTGGGGAAGAGCTGTCCAAAATACAGCTATTTCTCTTTATTGCCATTCTGGCCCACCAGTGCAATTTCCTTGCCAATCCAGATGAGGACCCGGAAATGGATTTTAGTTACGGGTTAACCATTAAACCACGATCATTCACAATTAATGTTACACTGAGAGAATCTATGGAACTACTTGATAATGCGGTTCAAAGACTACAAGCTGAAGACAACAAGTGAGTAGCTAGCAGAAGTGTGATGAACTCAAAGTTGGAAAACCAAATGAGTCTATCAATCTCTGTTAGTCTCTTTCTGCCATGAACACATGCTTCTGTGAGCCTTTTGGATGAGAACACATCAATAAATATTTCTTAAGTGCCTGATATGTAGTCCACCCTATAAGAGAATCCTGGTGAGCCAAAGAATTTGACAAAATAACTAATGAAACTACAAAAATGAGTCGCAAGATTTTATGATTATAGCATAAAAGAGGATGAAAAGCTTTTAGAAATATACCATAGTTTCACTATAACACTATCCTTGGGGACTGTTGAAACTTTTTATAGGTTTAAAAATGAAACAAAACAAAAACTTAAACCTCCTTTTGGTATCTCAGTAATGGCACAAACCTTGGGTAAGTTCCAAAAAGGCAACTGCTTTGTGTGGAATTCTGTTGTGAAGCAAACAGCAATGCAGCAGATTCCTGGGATATATTATTGTATGCTCAAAACCAAGTAGAGTAGTTTGAAGGTAAAGGGAGAGAATGAGGCTGAAAAGTAACAATAAAGACTCCGCTGACTTTCTCTTCATCTTCTAAGCCTTCCAACAAAGACATTAAAGACTTTCTGTTCAAAAAGGGCAGAGAGACTTGAAGATTATGTTTTATCTTTGACCAAAGGTAGCACTTGGCATGGTTTTAAATGGATCTAGATTTTCAACTGAGGTTAATGAAAATTTTGAGTCTTTGGCTGAGAAAGGATGGGGAAATTTAGGCTCTTTTAACATGATCACAAACATCTGGATGAATGATGAAAGTAGTCAGTTACCTGGACGTCCTTTGGTATCCTATAGATAAAACACTTGGAACTTTGACTCAGATGTTTTGCTGTCCCTTATAGACATCCATATGGATATTTTCTATATTTATCTCCTTTCAAATTTCAAATTATATTTTAATAACAATTATAACACAAAATCACCTTCAATGGCAATGTCCACATACTGAAATACATGGAATTGGAAAACAGGTGATCCAAATTCAAGGAAACCTTGATTTCCAACTGGTATCATGACATAAATGATAAATAACTTTTTAAAATAGCCAACTCAAAATACAGTTCTTGTAAAGAGGAAATATCATTCATATGTATATTTAGCTAAATAAAATATTAGTTTATTGACTAATCTTAAAATTTAAAAACTGATAAGCATAATTATGCTTTCATAGTTACTTCCAAAATTATAAAACAGTTACCTAAGGGCTCACTGTTTATTTCAAAGAAAACTAAAAAAGAAATCATATACACTTCTTTGGAAATCACTGTTGGTAGAATTACAGACTGTTTTATGTGTGTTTGAGAGAGAGAATTGGAAGAAAAACGAATAATTCAAATATTTTTCCCATGCATGTTAAATCACTTTGCTCGAAGCACATAAATTCAGAAAAAGAATGCCTGGAGTACCAGTCGCAAGTCAGAATTTATGATCTTCGCAATGACAGTAAGTTTTGGAAATTTAATAATGAAAACTGGCAGTCATACTAATTTCATACAATTTTTCTTTTAAAAGGCTGTTTGAAAGCCACTGGTGAGACCAAGTTTATATGTGTTCCTTCCTTTACCATAATGGAGTAATTTAACCATACCCAAGTAGGATCAGAGAATTGTTCTATGGCAAATTGGGCTTTCTAGAAGTGCTGTGGCAGAATTGGGCATATAGAAATCTGGATAAGTCATCAAGCCAACCTGACTGAAACATTTGACTGTGCTGTGATTTATTTCTCTGTATATAGGTCCCAATGTTGCCTGATAATAAAGCCATGTTTATTTACTATAACTAAAATAGATACTTGGTAGTCATCTGGTTAATTTGGTCAGATATTTAGACACATCAGTTAATGTGACTACTCTTTCTTCTCTCCACTCTTTTATACCACCCAAAAAAATCCACTTTGTGGCCTGAATTTTTCAGAGTGGTGATTAAATTGATTGGACTAAACCCTTAGTTCACTTTTGAGCTATATAGATTCCATATAGAATATTTGCAAGTCATCTATACAAGCAGAGTATCTGTTCCAGATAATCACTACACCTAAAACATGTTTATAAAACAAGTGTTTTTTTTTTATTTTGAGACTTGGACTTTATAAGAAGATTTTCTTAAAAGTATTCCAAAGAAAATGTCTCAGGACTGTTTTGTGGATTACAGAAAAGTTTTCATACCCCAGAACTTAGCCTTCACCTGTGAAATTACTTTACGAAGTTAATATTTTTGTGTTAGATCTATATTAGGTCACTCAATTATATAAGATATACTTCATTTGTATTTTTGTAATTATGATGCTGCTGTGTGAGGGTCCCCTGTTATTTAGCCTCTGTTATCTTTGGACCTTTTCCAATAAGCTTTAAATATATATATATATAGTTACCACAGAACAAAGTTGTAGCTGAAAGTAATGCACATTTGTTTTTGTGACATGCAGCATGAATGCAGTACAAATTATATATATATATATATATACACATTATATATAAAATATATGTGCACATACATATATATGCATATATGCCTCTGTAAAATTGTCTCTTTTTAATTATGTAAGAATTTTTTTCATCCTCAAGGATTTAGAATGCCTGTAATCATGGAATGCTATTACCAAAACATTAAATAAAAGGTTTTTTTTAACAATTGTTAATTTTATATCATTGGATAAAACTATTACATTTCACCAAGGTGCACCCTTCCAACTATAGTATATAAACGATTAACAAATGTATGTCCCAAACATTTTATCCAGCCGTCATCTTTTTTATGCTATTCAATCTTTCTATATATCTGTTTTATCCAGCCTCCTTGCAAATCCCTAATTGATATATTAAACTTGTCAGAATCATCCCTGAAAGTTAAATCTCATTAACAACTAACCCAGCAAAATGGCAATAAAAATGCAATTTGGGGAGGCACATTGTGGTTGTAATCTTATATTTTATTTTATAGGAAAAATATTATTTTTTAAAAAGTGTGAAACACATGACTTTGCCCCTCATAAAGGATTTGTATTTTGTTCTTTCCTCTATCCATTTCTGGAGGGCAGGACAATTTAAAATGAAGTCAGTGTCTGGAAACATAGTATGGGAAGAACTTATTCAAAGGGTGTTGAAATCTGAAAACCATTCCACCCACCTACGCACACCCAGCCAGTGTTTGCACTTCATCAGAGACTTCCTATTTTCAGGTGTATTTACTTTCTGACCTTCCAGGCAGAGAGAGAGCCCATCTCTTCTGGTGTGTAGTTCATATTACACTGAAAAACAAGAAAAGGAATTATGAAATAAAGAGTTGACTGCCTGAGGTCACTGACACTTTGGGGGGAACTTTTACTTTGCTGCCCCTCTCCAAGAGATGAAACTGTGAATTCACTTAAGAGAATGCTCATTCTTTTTTTCATCTAGATGGTTCATGATGGGAATTTGGTAATGATTATTCAACAGCCTTTCCTCAGTCAGATAGTGAGGTTCTGATTGCCCATTCAGGAAAAGAGAATACTTCCATGGGAAAATCCTACTTGTTTTTTAAAAACCAATCTTCAGAGGCAGGTCTGTGTAAAAATTTCAAGTCACGTAAAAACATATGTGGGTTTCTATTGTAACAATCAGGTAGTGTGATTAATCCCATTGCATGGGGAGAAATGAAAACAGCTTCAGACATGACAAGCACATTTATTATAAACACATTTAGTCTGTTTCTGGGATAGCAAAATGAATCACTGTATTTGCACAGATGCTAGGGGAGTGTTCTTCACAGCTGTCTGATGGCCTTTCCCACTTCCCATTCCATTTTTCCCTCCTTATCTTTCCCCAATTCTAAGAATGATCTCCACTATTTACCAAACTCTGCCATCTTATTGACTCACAAGAAACAGAAGGGGAAAATGTCAAGAAATGAAAGAAGACTATTGCCAGAAGCAACAACATTTTTGTTAAAGTTGTAAAATGAACAAGGTAGTCTGTGTTGGGGTCTGCTATTAAGTCTGATATGATAGTGTGTGGGCCCAGTGGTATCCTCAAGTGAGCATAACTGTGTTCTAAGCAGTTGGTCTGAGGTTGGCCTGACTTTGGCATTTGAAGTGAGGCCTGAGGTTGGTCCCATGATGCAGTGAGAAGAATGTTGGATCAGGAGTAAGAGGACCTAGGTTCAAATCTCACCTCTGCTGATTGTTATTTGAGTGATCTTGGACAATACGTTTCATCTCTATAGAATGAGGGCATTGGAATAGCTGACCTCTAAGGATCCTCTTGCTCTAAATCTCTCATCTTATATTCTCTGCCATCTCATTGGTCTAAATAAGGATAGACAAATTATAGGCATGCAGCATGTTAATGTGTGTGTGTGTGTGTGTGGTCCAACTTTCATACTTAAACACGACTCTTGGGCAAGTGATAGTGGAGATCAATATCATCTCCTATTCAAGCAGGTAGAATGGAAAATATACCAGTATCTTTGTAGGAAGTCCAACCAGTATGAACAGAAAACTTTTTGGAGTTTTACAAAAGCTAGACATTACTCAGTGTACTAATGGCATATGCCATTCTATATGGACAAAGTCTTATGATCACAAAACTATCTCAAGAAGTCTTGGGGTTGCAACATTCATTCTACATGATCCCATCAAGAGTATAACTTTGTAAGCAGATCTGTTAACATCCTTGTTATTATTCTTTAAAAAAAATTTTTTTATTGGTGTCTTGGGTTTTTGTATTGCCTGATTTCCTCCTGCATTCTTTCAGAGAACCATTCTTTATAACAAATTTTTAAAAAAAGGAACAGAAGAAGGAAAAAAATTGAACAATATCAATCAATACATGGAAAAAATATGACATTATATACAATGTTCCACATATGTGGACCCTGACCTCTGCAAAAAATAAGGGGGTGGTGTCTTCTCCTATATCTTCTTTAGGGCCAAGTGTGTTCTTAGTAATGCTGCAATATTCATTTTCCAATTATTTTGTGGCTATTCTTTCCATTTACATTGTTGTAGTTATCATATATATTCTTTTCTTAGCTTCCTTACTTCACTTTGCACTAAATTATGTGCATCTTTTCATGCTCTTTTGTATTTATCACATCCATTGTTTATTACATAATAATATTCTATTAGATTCATAAGCCACAATTTACGTAACCTTTCCCCAACTGATGGGCATCTCCTTTGTTTCCAATTCTTTGTTACAACAAAAAATGCTGCTGTCTTTGGGGGTGTATAGGAACTTTCTTTTTATCAATGACCTCCCTAGGATATATTCCTATTATGAATCTCTGGGTCAAAGTGTATGGACATTTTAAAAATTACTTTATTCACCTAATTCCAATTTTATTTTCTTCATTTGTTTTCGATTTACAACTTCACCAACAACGCACCAGTGTGTCTATCTTCTCACAACCCCTCCAACATAGACAGTTAATTTTTTATCTTTGCCAAATTTCAGGGTATAAGGTGAAGCCTCAAAGTTGTTGTTTCACATTTTTCCTCGTAGTGATTTGCGTTGTTCTTTCTTATGGTTGTTGACAGTTTGCAATTTTTGTTTTGAGAAATGTTTGTTCATATCATTTGAGTACTTATCTAGTGGAGAATGGCTTTTGGTTATACATATACAAATGTGTGTATACACACATATACATATTCATGTATATATATGTATGTATATGTTGTCTATATGTCCTATACATCAAATATTTGTCTGAGAAATTTGATACCAAGATTTTCTTTTCCTCTTGAATTGCTTCCCTTCTTAATATAAATGTATTCATTTTGTCTATGCAGAAGCTTTTCAATTTCATGTAATCAAAATTACCTTATTTCCTTTTTATATTTAGTAATTATCTCTAAAATCTGACTCAGAATATATTTCCTACCCATAGTTATGAAATGTATGTGATCTGCTTCTTTTTTAATGTTTTTCATGGTATGATCTTTAATATTCAGGTTACATATCCATTTTAATTTATTGTGTTTTAACATGTTGGCCTAACTACAATTTTTATATATTCATATATTTAATTATTATTCCTTAATGATATTAACCTACTTAAGGGATAGGCAACATGGAGAAGACTATGAATTAATTTTTAGATGCTCACTGTTGTTTTGATAATAGCATTTATACACTGTTTTAAAGTTTGTAAAGCACTTTATAAATATTGTTTGATATTATTCTCACAAGAACCCTGAGTAGTAGGTGCTGTTAGTATCTTCATTTTACAGGTGAAGAACCAGGCAAACTGAGGTTAAGTGACTTACCTAGGGTCACAGAGCTAGTGAATGTCTGAGGCAGGATTTGAATTCAGGTCTTTCTAACTCCAGATCCAGCACTCTGTCCCCTGAGCGGACAGAGTGCTGGACCTGTGTCTGTCTTACTCCCCTTACTTGATGTACTCTTGGATATCATGACATCCAGCACAATGAGTTCTACAAATGAGTAAGATGAGTTAAGTAGTGATATTGAAATGAAATATGCTAGCTTTATATATTAGCAGTGATGGAATGTCAACTTTCAAAGCTGTGAGAATGGGCTAGAATAGCCAAAGCCTTGAGCTGTTTCTTTTGGAGGCAGACCACATATAGGCTAGGTTTTTTAGGGTAGGGCCATGGGATGATAGCCAGTGCCGTTTGGCTTGGTTAAGTGACAAAGTATGCCTTCTGGGTCAAAAGTACCCTAGAATATTTGTTTGAATTTTATCAGCCATATACAAACTGAAGTAAGAACTTTCTCAAAACTCAAGTTGCTTCATCCCTCTTTGTTCAGTGCTCTGGACTGAAGCTTTCCGGATTTCTTTCAGGAACCTGGGCAACATGCAGAAGCCATAGCCTTTTCAAAATTGCCTCTTAAAATACCATGTGGCAAACATTTTAGGTAGGTCTTAAATTTTAATCATACTTTTTCTCTTTGGGTCAAAATCTCATCTTATATGTTCCTGTGTAACCTTCTACTTTTGACAACTAGGATTATTTTCACAGGATCATAAAATGTTAGACTTGGAATAGATAACTGTCTAATCCACACCCAACAAAAGGAATCCCACTACAACACATCTCTAAAAATCCTCTGCTTGGTGACCTCCAGTGAGGGGAAACCACTGCCTCCCGAGGCTACACATTTCACTTCAAGATAGCTTTAATTGTTAGAAAGTCTTTCCTGACATCGAGCCTGAATTTGTCCCTTTGCTACTTCACTTTGAGCACAAACAGATCTAATCTTTTCCCATGTGATACCCCTTCAACGTGCGCTATCCCCCTGAATCTTCTCTTTTCCGAATAAACATTCCCAGTTCCTTCTACCAAGCACACTAGACTCTAAGCCTTCTACCACCCTGATTTTCCAATCCTGCCTAATTCTAGTGGGTTTCCTTTGTTGATTATTTCCAATTTATCTTATATATACAGTTAATCCTCAACTTTCATAGGAGTAACATTCCAAGAAAATAGTATAAAGTAAAAAACATGAATGTTGATACATTGAGCATATAGGAAATATGGGGTTAGGTTCCTGTGACCACCAAAACTTGCAACTTTTCACTAGAGATTGCTGAAAATACACTTTTCTGCACACAAGTCTCTATAACAAGACATGAATTTTGATAACATGCACTTTTCCTAGCACAATAACCGTGAAATAAGCCATAAAATGCAGTACATAAAATAAAATTGGTAACATGCAAAACTTTTTTCTCCCTAGTAATTCCCTAGAATTCTATAACCTTTTTGCTAATATCTCAATAAAAAACAAACAAAACCCCATTGGTTTCAGACAATATTCACTTCATGACACATGAAATCTACAGTACCATAAATACTGTGTAGCAAATAAAATTCTTAAAACTAAAACTTTTTTTTCCCCTGAATCTTACCTTTCACTGTGTCAGATGATGAAATGAGAGTGTTGTATTTGAAACTGCCATTACCCCTCTAACCTCTACCTTGGCTACCTTCTGAAAACCAAGGGAGAAGTTGCTGGGACTTTAGTTGCTGTTGTTGGAAGACACTGAGATTCACAAGGTCTTGACGTCATCTCTAACACTGTCTTTCATGGCTAGTGGATGGCGTTGGAGACTGTGAAGGATGTACCAGCTTGACTGCAGTTGCAGACATTCAGGCACTAAGTTTATCTAATACAGCCTTTATTTTCTCACTAAGCCACATCATTGACTTTGCATACTTGGGCTTAGAACCCAAAGGAATTGCAATACACTTTGAGGGATAACCACAATACAAAACTTGAGTTTTAAGGGCAAACAATGGAAATATGTAATGAATGCTCAGGGGGCTCTTTACTCTGTAAGGGCAGGGTGAACAAGACCAGTGTAGTAGGATACCAGCTACTCCACAAACTTGTGTGCATCTTACCTCTCATTTTTTCTTTACTGTACATAGCTGCAAATGTGGGCAGTTGCCAACAGGAAAGTGAAAATGTGATTCCTAATAAAATCACTCGATTGCTTGAAGTCATGAAATTCAAAAGCACACATTTTTTATACAATTGTATCTTGTCTCTTCTATTAGACTGTAAACTCCTTGAGAGCAGGAACTGTCTTTTACCTTTTTTTCTTTTCTTTTTATTTGGTATCCGCAGTACTTAGCACAGTGTCTGGCACATAGTAGGCACTTAATAATTTTTTTTTCTGAACAAAGCAATTTATTAATGACTCTGGTGTGGTTTGTCCTAATGTTTCTTTTTGGCAGCTGCCACTAGTCCAGTAATTCTGTCCAGGTCTCTCTGTCCCTGAGGAGTCAGCTTCTGGCCCCCATCCTGATCCTTCTTTACCAGATCAAGGCCTTCTGGGGCCTGCAGGACCCTTCAGGCCACATTCTTGGAGCCTCTGCTGAAGTGACTGGGCATGACCCCATTGTGCTGGCGCCTGCTGTAGATCTTGGTCATGAATCTCACACCCATATCGCCTCGGAGGTACAGGTGACAGGCCATGGAGGCAGCCCAGGTGTAGAACCAGTTCTTGTAGTCAGGTGCCAGCTCCTTATGTTTGTCCAATTTGACCATGTCCACCCATTCAGAGACTTTCAGCTTCCCTGACTTTTTCAGGAAGGTGGCCAAGGCCCAGATGAACTCTTGCTGATTCACATCCTTCACCATGACTCTGAGCATCGTGGGGGCTCCCCTTGGTTAGCTAGGGGAAAGTTAATGAATGTTTATTGACCAATTGATTGTCCTCCTTTGTATATGGACAAAAATAAGATTCTAAATGAATTACCAGAGTGCAGGCTCTCACAATGAACATACTTTAAATTAAAGGCATAGAAGAGTCAGGTTTCCTGGTATTCAGGACAAGAATGGAACCTAGTAGTTCTATAGTCTAACCCCCTTATTTTAAGGACCAGAGGAGTGAAAAGACCTTTTTACACTCACACAGAT
The DNA here is from genome assembly GCF_011100635.1 of Trichosurus vulpecula. Lineage (NCBI taxonomy): Eukaryota > Metazoa > Chordata > Mammalia > Diprotodontia > Phalangeridae > Trichosurus > Trichosurus vulpecula. The sequence goes on from NC_050575.1 coordinate 357,280,644, forward strand.
GGTCAATAGTAGAGTTAGGATTCAAACCCACACCTCTTAATTTCAGATCCAGTATTCTTTCTATCAAACCATCCTTGAAGATAACTTCCTGGCTCTTTAAGTTTATATCAAATAATGGGGTCAAAATGTATGCTTTAACATGGGGCAGTGGGACTCCTCCTGGACTATGGAACAGAAATCAGATGTGGGCATCTTGAAAGGGCTGACCCCAAATGAGAACTATTTCTAGCTCATACTTACTGGAGGCCCAGAGCCATCATCTTGCTATCTGTTCCAGTTTTCTTTTTCTTGCTCTTCAACAGCATGAACTTCTAATTGAATTCTTTGGCAACGTATTGCCTTGTTGTTTTGCCTCATAGCTTTCTAGTGTCCATTTCATTATACAAAAAGAGTCAGGTTTCGGTATACTCTAGGACAGTTTGCCTTGTGTGTTTATGACAGCTATGCAGTTCACTCCCTTCAGTTCAGTGAAAACTGTGATTTATAGTCAAATTAGGCAGGCATTCATTCATCAAAAGCAGACTTTGAGTTGGCACTTGAGCATATAGGAATGCTCTGGTTTATGTTGCTGCCTCTTAGGAGTCATTGTGTATAATGGAAAGTGCATGGGATTTGGAGCTAAAAGAACTGGGTTTGTATCTCGATCCAGCTGCTTGTTACCTGTGCCATCTTGGTCAAAGCACTTAAATGCTTTGGGCTCTAGTTTTATTTCTCTACAAAAAGAAGGAGCTGGACTAGATAATTTCCTTCCAACTCTAGATTTTAAGATTTGCTTTAACAGATGAAAACCAGTGGTGTTTAAAATGGACCACTATTTCACTAAAATTCTGTTTGGATGCTTCACTGGCAGATGTCTGTATTTAACAGGGGTTCTTAACCTGGGGTCCACAGTCAGTCAATGAATTAGCATCTATTAAGTATCTACTACATGCCAAGCATTGTGCAAAGTGATGAAACTACAAAGAAAGGCAAAAACCAAACAATTCCTGCCTTGAGGGAGCTCATGATCTAATGGGGGGTAGGGGTGGGAAGAGATGCAAACAACTATTCAGCAACAAGATTAGTTGGGGTAGTCTCAGAAGGAAAGCATGGCAATTAAGGAAGACTGGGAAAAGCTTCTTGCCCGAAGATAGGACTAGCATAGATTTGAAGGGAGCCAGGAAAGTTAGGAGGCAAGAAATGAAGAGGTAGAGTGTTTCAGGCACAGGAGAAAGCTGGGGAAATCGATTGGAGGCAGGATATGGAGTCCAAGAGGTTTGTGGATTTCAGGGTGTCAATGTACTTGAATGAGATAAGAACACAACTTTATTTTCATTGACCTTTAACTAAAATTGAGCAAATCCTTTAATTATGATTTTAGGCAACAAATACTATTCTGAGAAGGTATTCATAGGCTTAACATATTGCTAAAGGGATCCATGAAGCAAAAAATGGTTAGGAAACCCTGGTCTAAAGGGTCATACCAATGCATCAAAACCATTAAACACCTATTCAATTTAAACTCATGAAACATAGCATCCCAGAGTTATTTTCCTTTGCAATATTTAGTGACTCTTGGTTTTATCTTCTGACCTCAGCTAATATTTATCTTTTAATGGAATTTTCTGCCAACGTTAGGCATCACACTGTCCACTGAGCACCTCTTAACAGTTTCATATCTCTTGAACTCTATGAATTTGATTCTACTAGCTGCTGGGATAGAAATGATGGAAACCTAGAGGGAAGAGGGAGCAAAGAAGCCATTATTCTATCCTAGATTTTGTTATAAAGAAGGAGGAGAAATCTGGTAATTATTAGACATACAAAAGCATGATTAGATTTTGCAAAATCAAATTTTGAAAGGTTCAGAGGAAAGATATATAGGATTCCTTGAAGTAAAATGCTTCAGGGGAAGTAAGCCCAAGAATGAGGGAAGATGCTTAAGAATTAAATTTTGAAAGCACAAAGGGAAACAATTCTAATGAAATGGAAAAGGGATTGTTGGGAAGAAACCAGTGTGGATGCCTAAGAAGCTCACTGACCAACACAGATTTTAAAATGTGTAGAAATGGAAGCAAGGCCGAGTAACAGAAGATGAATATAAAAGTAGGGCACAGCTTTGTAAAAACTGTGTATGGAATGCAAAAACTCAGAGCTGAGGCTGGTGAGGGAAGCTAAGAACTTCTGAAAAACAAACATGTGGGGAAAAGTCTAAACCCAAATATCCCCTCATTCTCAGCACCTGCACCCCCAGATGCTGCCGAGTGTGCTGATTGGGAGATATTGTCCTCTCTCCAGTTGACCTAAGATTTCATCTCCTTCTTTTGTCACAGATTCTCCCTAACTCTTGTGTATTCTGTTAACTACACTAATGTGTATGGCTTCCCTAATTACCTTTTACTGCTTGCTTTGATCGATACGTTTGCTCACTGTTCATAGTAGTCTTTGTGACTAGTGAAATAAGGTATTGTGGGAGGGGAGGCTAAACCAGCCAAGATTAAGTCAATTGTTGCCCTCCAGGTGTGTTGCAGAACTGCTTCCTCTCTTCCCACTTGGCAATGACAGGAGAAAGTATCTCTTATCTTCAACTCTCCCAAAGTATCATATCCTTAGATTTCAAAAATCTGATGTGTAATAGAATTCCAAGCCTAACACCCCTCTAGAGGACTAGGGAGTAATAGAATGCTTGCCCAGCCATGGCCATCTTTCTACTCACCACAAAGGCCTCCCTGAAAATGTGTGTTGGGATATTCCAGTTCTACACAATATATCATATATCTATACTTATACCTCTCTCTCTCTCTCTCACTCTCTGTCTCTCTCTCTTATGCCATCTATATCTATAACTAATCTATATTCATGTCTATAACTTTATCTAATCCAAACCCATATTTATACTTATACATATATCTACATAATCTTTAGCTACTTCTATATTCATATCTATGCCAATATTGACATATCTTTATCTACAGCTACAGCTTTACCTACAACTATATATCATCTATCCCTATAACACAGGGGTTCCTAGTCCTATGTTGTGTGGCCATATGTCACACTAAAAACCTCATTTTTATTATCTATCACTTCCTTTACCAGCCTGGGCAAGATCCCTCTCCTCTCAATTCTCTGGGCAACTCTGTGAGAATATATGTCTCGGAGAAGTTACAGGCTTACATGAATTGGAAGGATTCTCCTTATCCAGGAGTCCATAGACCAATGAAATCATGCCTCCCATCCCTGTTCCTATATTTGCTATATACTTATATTTGTACATGTTTTCCTCAGATAGAACGTATGCTCTTTGAGAGCAAGGATTATTTGTTTCACTTTTTGCCTCTATTCCCTAAAACCAAACACAATTCTTTAATAAAAGTAGGCTGATTGATTTATCTGTTAAAGAAGAGGGATCTCATTTCTGGCACTGATAAACCCAGATCTTTTGCATTCTTGTAGCACTGACAAGACATTTCACCTCCTGCTTATCCCAGTTACTGATTCCCCATTTATATCCCCCCTCTTCCATTATCGTGTCCTCCCAACTGTACTCCCCAAAGTCAACCCCAATAATGGAGTGCCATCTAGTGATAAAATCAAGTAACTATAGGGTCTTAATTTTTTTTTCCTCTTTTTTGATCTAGACCTCTGAATTTGTCTGTATAAGATAATGAAGAAATTCCCTCTCGTGGCAAATCAAAACTGTTATTATATGATCTTAGAGAATTGTCTGGGCTATTGAAAAATTAAATTGGTGGACCAGGTCACAATGAAGTCAATACTCCACTGCACCTCAAAACAGGGGAAAAATGATCCACCTGTCCAGAAACATAATATAATGAAACATTAAGATGACCGGTACAACATTCCATTCTAAACAGTGAGTTGTCCAAGGGGCTTGCCTATGTTTTGTGAATTCCACACTTTTAGAGTGCTGATGACAAGATGGACCAGCAAAAATGGGGTCTTTCTCCTCTCATTTCCCCTTTCTTTGGGATATGGTTCACTTTCTCAGTGATAAATGGAAGCACAAATGAAGGGCGTTAGGGAGATGAGAGGGAGAAGGAGGGCTAGGTGGGCTAGTGATAGGGTTGCCAAAAAAAGGAAAAGAAAAAGAAAAGGGAGTCATTGCAACTGTTTTTTCTTAATGTAGAGAAGAAAACAGAAGCAGGACCAGAAGGAGTCACAGATAAGCAAGACAACTTTGAAAGTTACACGCTGAATTTATTGTTTGTTGTTGTTTGTCCTCCCACTTGAAGAGGACCAATGACGTGATGTTGGGGTCAAGGTACTGTGTGTTTGACTGTGGCTGATCAGTCTAATATAAGCTCAGAAGGCTCTACCACAGGTTGGGCACAAGTAGTCTGAATATTTGGATGAAGACGTCTCTTGATTTGTGCATCTCATGTTTCCTTTGTGCTACTGTGATTTGTTCATAGAGCACAGTGGCTTTTTTGATGAAGGCATGCCATGCTAGGTGGTCTTGTATCAGCAGCTCCCATGTCTCAATTGATACTAAAGTTCTTTGCTTGTGGAGAACTTGCTAGCCAAGCACTCCTACAGAAGTCAGAAGAATCAATACAAGGACACTGTCAAGGTCTCTCTGAAGAACTTTAGTATTGATGTTGAATTTATTGTATACTATTGTAAAGAAAAGGAAGGGGGAAGCAAATGGTACATAAGAGAAATTCAATGTTTCACATAACTGATTAATTTATCTGTTAAGGAAGAGGGAACTCATCAGAAATTTCTTTTTCTGTTCTATTTTGTAAATAGAAACACTCATTTTGTTTGCTGTTTATTAGTATCAGAATAAAAAAAATTAAAGCTCATTCACTTCTCCAACTTTTCAAGGCTGCAACTCATCTCCTCTCTTCTCATTTGAGCTAACCAAACACTAGAGAAATCTTCACAGGGTCCCGTTCAGCTTTGCCTTTTCTCTGTGTCTTTCCTTGGCTCTCTTAATCCCTCCCTTCCCTGCCTCCAACTCCTTCCACCAATCATTTTAGGCACTAAGGATTTGATGAAGGTTAATGAAGCAGATGGAGGTTAAATGCAAAGTACATACATAGATACATATACATGTATATACAGTTATTTGTCCTTTGGGCTCAGCGAGGACCAAAATGACATCACAATAGTAAAATGGCAAAATAATAAGGTAATAAAATGGTATGGGGGATGGGGATTTTGACTCAAAGTAAATTGGATTTAAGTCAGGCCGAGTTGCATACAGTCATCAGCCTCACTCTCTCCTCCAGAGTGATCAGAGCCCAGTGGCAAGACAAAAGTCAAGACAATTGGCGATGGCTCTGGATACAGTGCATAACCTTGGCATCTAATCAAACTCTAATTGTTCTACAATGCCAACTTCAGTTGCCTTTGTGGTCTTTGAAATAAATTGTTTTCATCTGCCTATTCCTAGGTGGGAGTGGGGAGAGTCTTTACATGCTTAGGTAGATATCCCCTTAACTCATCCATGAGTCTGAGACCTACTGGTTACCCCCAACCTGATTTAGCCTGCTGCTGAGGCAGTTTCGCCCAGGTGTGGCTGCTGCACATGCTACAGCTTGTTGGAGCCATAGAGGAGAGTTTGGTGAAAGTGGACCCCAGAGGTGGATACACAGCTTTGAAAAGGGCTTGACAGTGTTCATGCCAGAGGCACTAGTCTTTCCTTGAACACCCCAATACTGATCCCTCAGAGCCAGAAGGGGTCTTGGAGATCATAGAGGATCATGGGAACATAGGGTTAGAGATAGAAGGAACCTTAGAAGCCATTTAGTCCCAAACTTTCATTTGACAGATGAGGAAACTGAGACCCAGAAAATTTAAGTGACTTGCCCAAGGTCACAGAGCCAGTAAGTTGCAGAGCCAGAATCTGAACCCTATGAACTAGCCCCACTCCTTCATTTTACGGATAATGAAACAGCCCAGTAAGTGTGTAAGTGACCATCAGAATTATATTGCTAAGTAGTGGCAAAGTCAGTTTTAGAAGTCAAGTTTCCTGATTCCCAATCCAGTGCTCTTTCCAGAGGAAGAAAAACAAAATAAAAGAATGACAGCTGAGTAATAGAACTGAAAGCAAAATAGACTGTAATACTTTTCATCATTTCCAAAGAGGAAAGCTGCCACATTTGTTTTCTCAAACAAGATCCCAGCTCTGACATTTGCATAGTGTCTAGTCATTGTCCTTGGAAGAAAGAATTCCTCAGATATGAGCAAAGTCTAGCCAAGCAGACATTTGCTGAGGCATTTGAACAAGGCTTGGTGGATACCAAGGCTAGCTATGTGAGGCTGAGATCACTGATTGGAAACTTTAAAATTCAATCAGTCAGTTGTTTGGTCTACGACACAGCCAACATTATTTCTTTTTCACACAGATTATGTCTCCACAAGACTCAAACAAATGGCTAATTCAGTCAATTCAATGAAAAAAATAAAGAGGGAGAAACCAGCTGTCTGTTGTGTTATAGATAGGTTTTCTAACTAGTTTTCCTGACATTGTGTCCAGATAGTCCAAAATGGCTACTGATTGTCTTGGCGTAATGTGGTCAGAGCATCATAGATTATTATTATTAATAGCAGTAGTAGTAAATAATAGTGATATAATAAATAGCAATAATTGCCTTTTCTAGCAGCTTGAAAGGCAAAATATGTATCTCTATATAAAAGCAATATACATGAGTGTATTTATATATTTATATATGTGTATACACCCACACAATTGGGAACTTGAAGCTCATAAAGGTTAAGCCCATATTAACCCAGTAAGTAAGTGTAGGAAGCAGCATTCATTCAAACCCAGGTGTTCCTGACTCCACATCCAGGAAATGAGAAAACTCAAGAATAAATTCTATGTTTGTCCCGTATCATCAGGAATTATGTCAAGGAACCATCAATCTAACTGGTGATTCATGCCCTGGTTTCCATGTTACCGCAGCACACAAGGAGACGCCAGCTTTTAATCTAAGAAAAAAAGAACCCTGGATTTGGAGTCCAGACACCTAGGTTCTAGTCTTGGCTCTACTAATACAGAGTCATATGATTTGGAGCTACTTCACCTCTCCAGGTCTGAATTTCTCCACCTACAAAATGAGATAATTGAGCTAAAGAATCTCTAAAGTTCCTTTCCAGCTTCATCATTCATTCATGCGCTCATCCATCCACCCATTTGATGGAATGATATGATTTGATCTATACGATACACATACTACGTATGTATGATAGAATGATATATTTGAATGATATTATATACATGCTATATCATTAAATAAGATAATATACATAAAATGATAAAATATAAAACAATGCAAATTTTAAACTATTACATATATGCATATATGTTAATTATCACTACTACTATTAATTCAGCAATTCAATAAACATTTATCAAGCACCTACCATATATCAGGTACTGCATTGGGGGAACAATGACAAAAACAAGACAGTCCTGGGTCTCAAGGAACTTATGTTCTATCAGAAGAGACATGGACACAGTAAATACAAATATATACATATACACACACATATATGTGTGTGTGTGTACATATATATATATATATATACATATATATATATATGAAATGTAATTGGGGGTGTAGATAGTAGCAACTGAGAGATCAAGACAAGCCTCTTCCAGCTTTAACATTCTCTGATTTTATAGGGAGTCTGAAGAAAAAAAGACAATTTTAACAGTTTCCAAAGTATTTGAAAATTTTGGTGATTCACTACAGAATAGAGAAGCTCTCAGGAGCACACAGCTGAACACAGTAACAAGGTACACACAGTGCAGCATTGCTGAAAGCACACCCTCATTGGGTCACAAATGCGAGAGCAGAAAAAAACCTTTGCTGAGTCCAGATGCCTCATTTCACAGATGAGGAAACTGAGGCCCAGAGAGAGAAAATGTACCAAAGAAACTCATCTGACCTTATTATGTTTTAACTGAGAAACTGGTAGACCAACTGTCAATGCAATTAATCTGGGAGTGTCATGAGAAACAGTTGTTATGAGAGAGAATACAAACTCTTATTCTTTCTTCCATTAAAAAGCAAGGCTGAAATTTGGAACTATGCCCAAAGGGCTATAAAACTGTGCATATCTTTTGATCCAGCAATACCACTGGTAGGTCTATGTCCCAAAGATGTCAAAAAAGTGTAAAGGACCACTTTGTACAAAAATATTTATAGCAGCTCTTTTTATGGTGGCTAAGAATTGGAAATAGAAGGGATGCTCATCAATTGGAGAATGGCTAAGTAAGCTGTGGTATATGGTTGTGATGAAATATTATTGTGCTATAAGAAATGACAAGCAGGATGATCTCAGAAAAACCTGGAAAGACTTACATGAACTGATGCAAAGTGAAATGAGCAAAACCAGAACATTGTGCAATATTATCAATGAGCAAATGAGCAAAATGAGCAAAATCAGAACATTATGCACAGTAACAGCAATATTGTATGATGAAAAATTGTGAATGACTTAGCTATTCTCAGCGATACAATGGTCCAAGACAATCCCAAGGGACTAATGATGAAGCATACTATCCACCTCCAGAGAAAGAACTGATATTGATTGAATACAGACTAAAGCACAATATTTTTCACTTTCTTTCATTCTTTTTCTTTAATTTGAGTCTTCTTGTACAAAATGACTAACACATAAATGTTTTACATGATTGCCCATGTATAACCTGCATTTGATTGCTTACCGTCTCAGGGATAGTAAACATAAATCAGTCACAGTGATTCTGTTGACTCTTAAATATAAGCCATTTACTAAACAAGAAGGTAAAAGCAAGAATAATCATAATGCAACATTTACTCAATTGAAAACAAAAAGTAGGAGCAGCCAAAACATAATGGTACACCTAGAACCTAGATCATATTCTCTTACCAAGTCATATAGTGTCCAGGGAAGGGAAGAAAGGTACAGTGGGCAAAAACTTAGACACCTAGCTATGAGCATGTGAGCAGGGAAAACTCATGTTCCCAACTTACAACTTTGGGCAACAAGCTTGATGGTTTTATTCTCTTAAAGGAGTCCAAGTGTCCTACTGGGCAGGATGGTTCCTCTTTTGTGTCTCTCTACTATTCTGCTGATGAAGTAACTTCTCCGTTACATGTGAGCCAAAAACATAGTGTAAAGCTCTTTTTGTAAACTAGCAGAATCTCACTCTTTCACTGATAATTGGTTCCTTTAAGCCTGGAATCTGCAGAACCATTCAGGTCTACTCTCCGGGATACGAGGAGTTTCTCTCCAGTCAGAGAAGACACAAGCAACATGGTTAAGCTTTTAAGTGGTTTCACTTCTCTCCAGCTGTAGGTGATGCTGAAAAGCAAGGCAGACAAGCCCAGCCAGATCAACCCAGGGAAGAGAATTCTCCTTTCCTCCCAGCTCATTTTACTCATCTCTCAGCTCAGCAGGGGTGGCTGTGCAGACTAAGCTATTTCAGTTCTCATCTCAGCTACTCTTCTCCACCTCAGTCTCTTCTCTACTTACTCTGACTCTTTTTTCTTCTATTCTGACTTTTTTCTTTTTTGTTTCTTTCTTCTGTCTTCAGTTTCTCTTGTCTTCACTCGTCAGTTGGTATCCACTCTCAGTTTTTGTTCTATCGCTCTCTTGCTTTAATGCAGGGTCTCCTGTGTGAAATGACTCACCTCTATATTATGAGAAACCTCCAAATCCACGTTTCCATCACATATAACACAAATAGTTATTATACAATGGTTCAGTAGTCCCAAGACAGTTCTTTGATGCAGAGTTTCCTAGCAATAAATTCTAAGTCCTGCAAAGTCATTCAAATTAGCTTCTGAGAAATAGTGCACTGGAGCCATCTTTAAATTAGTCAGTGCTCTTGCTTCTAAGCTGCTTTCACATAGGTCTTCGCAGTACATTTATTTAGAAGGTATTTTCTCTCTGATTCTCAGAATTGTCTCAAGCTGCCTCTGTCACATTTCAGCAGATAAAATGTCCACTTAAGAAAGAGGATGCATCATACATTTGTATCCCTAGGGCCTGGTATAAAGAAGGTGTTTAATAAATGTTTGTTGAGTTTCTATTTTATTTTCCTTCTTTTACAGAAATTTTTTCTGCAATATTGTTAACTATGTAGTTGCAAGCGAATTTAGTGTCAGAATATTGGTAAGTATTTTACGGATATGTCCTCGAGTTTCTTTGGTAGGGGCTGTGAATCTGGAGAGTGAGAAAAATCTCCAGAGCACAGCCACCTCCTTCCTGTCTTGAGAAAATCTGGACCCTGGATCTGAGACTAAGGTGGGTTGGCTTGACAAAGAGATCTTAGAAATAGGCATAATAATGGGAAATGTTAACTGTTGTTGAGATAAAAAGAAGCTAGAATCCAGAGGGAGGGGGGCTGACCACAAGACACTACAGCATGTACATGTATTGTAAGGGGAGAGTGTGTGTGCATGTGTTCCCTGACACTATAGCAGGGGCCTGTGGGCAGAGAGGATTTTCTGGGGTGGGTTGGAGGCACAAGTATGCTGGAATCTGCTCTTACTACCTCCAGAGAGCCAATCGTCAAATTTTCAGTGTGAGCATTTTCACTGAAATTGAAAATTGGCAAATGCTAGAAATCAGAGCTCAATTCATCGTTTTGCTGATTGTCTACACTTAAACAAGTGATATAGAAAATGTTAATAATGCAGATTAACCTTAAAAACATGTCCCACATACATTCTAACCACCCCCACCCCCACTGGAGAGCCAGTTGTTAAACATTTACCAGCATGCCCCGATTGGAAGTGTGACAGAGGGCAGCGTTGTATGATGCATGCATGTACCATAGAGGAGAGATTAAAGAGGATTATAAACCTGGCCTCTACTTCAGGAGAAAACTTCATTTCCTGCCAAAGTTGTCATTGTTTCAATGGATTAGCTAGAATGGTGAAACCCATTGGTGATGTTATGGCCAATGCAAAGCTCACCAGTACATCCCTGGATTCTTACCCTGAGTTTGGTAATATGCCTCCAGGAAATAGGTATGATAGCAAAATTCTCTGTTTAGTATTCGAAACCCTTCATAACCCAGCCCCTTCTTACCTTTCAGTTCTTACATCTTATTCCCTGACATATATTTTCCCATCCAGTGACACTGGCCTCTTGGCTGTTTCAGAAACATGACAGTCTCTGTCTCCACTCTGGACATTTTCTCTGGCTGTTCCCCCATGCCTGGAATGTTTTCCCTCCTCTGCTCTGACTACAGACTTCCCTGCCTCAACTAAAATCTTACCTTCTATAGGAAACTTTCCCCAACCCTGTTATTTCTAGTGCCTTTCCCCTTCTTATTTATTTTGCATATAGTTTTCTTAGTATATATTTGTTTTTATGTTATCTCTTCCATTAGATTCTAAGCTCCTTGAGGCTAGGGACTGTCTTTTGCCTGGCATATAGTAGGCACTTGATAAATGTTGATTGATTGACCAGCGGCCATGACTCTCATGGCCATGTTGTTCCTGGTCAGTTGCCGTTTTCTGACTTTTAACAACCTGATTTTCCCAAGTAGTACAATAGCTGAGGCCAGACTTGAGTCTATGTCTTCTAAGTCTAAGTTCAGTTTTCTTTCTTTAGTATTTTTTCCCAATGAACAAAAATCTATTTTCTTTCTCTCTCCCTTGTCTCCTCCCATTGGGGAGAAAAAGAAATACAAAACCATTATAACAATTATTTGTAGTCAAGGAAAACAAATTCCTACATTGGCTATGTACAAAAAATATATGTCTCATTGTGCATCCCAAATCTGTCACCTCTCTGTCAGGAGGTGGGCAGCGTGTTTCATCACGAGTCTTCCGGAATCATGGCAGGTTATTGTGTCAAACAGACTTTTTAAGTCAAAGTTTGTTTTTACAGTGTTATAAGTTGTTCTCCTATTCACTTCACTCTATCTCAATCTATACATGTCTTTCCAGGTTTCATTTATACTGTCTGTTTCATTATTTCTTATGGTACAATCCTATTTCATTAGACTTATATACCATAATTTGTTGTAAATTCTCAGCCGATGGTCATTCCCTTAATTTCTACTTCCTTGATATTACAAAAAAAGGCTGCTATAAATATTTTTGGACATGAGTCCTATTCTTTCTTTTATCTTTTTGAGGATATAGGCCTCACAATAGCATTGCCAGGTCAAAAGGTAGGTACCCTTTAGAAACTTTGGGGCATGATTCCAAATTGTTTTGTAGAATGAATTCAACAGCGTGTTAATGTACCTATTTTCCCACAGTCCCTCCAACATTCGCCATTTTCCTTTTATGTCATTTTGTCTGTATGATGGATAGGAAGAAGAAACTCAGAAGTCTTTCATTTGCATTATTTTGATTATTAGTATATTTGGAGCATTTCCCTTCCCCCCCCCCATATAGCTATTGATAGCTTGTATATCTTCCTTTGAAAAGTACCTGGTCATTTCTTTGACCATTTATCAATTGGAGAATATCTAGTACTTTTTTCCCACAATATCAAGATCAGAATCCCTGGTTATTTATTTCTTGAATAGTTGGCTCACTGTTATTTTATGCTATTTATTGGTTCTTTGACTAGATAGTCTTGTCATATTTCTTGTAAGTGAAACTGTAGATAATGAAGCAAAACATAATTAGATAGACCACATTCAGAATGTTAAACAGAGGCCATAGTGTCTGGGTAATTTATTTATTTCTCTCACATATCTAGCACTCTGGAATAAGTATAGCATTATTTCAGATGTCTAGATCAATTAAGACCAGACCTCACCTAGTCCTAAGAAAATCTGAGTAGTATAGAAATAGGTCTTAGCATGAAAAGCTGGAAAAAACTTCAGAGTTTATTTAGCCCAAACCTCTCATATACAGATGAGGAAACTGAGGCTTTCAGAGGTGAGATCATTTGTCCAAGATCTTATAAATAGTTAGGTAGCAGAATTCTGGATTTGAATTCAGGTCTTTAGACTTCAAATCCAATAAGCTTTCACCATATCGATTCTTCATTTTCGCAGTCTCAAAATATAAAAGGTTTAACTAAAGTGGTTATTGAAGTTTTATTTAGAGGTGTCCAGGCAATAAAAGATAATTATCTCTTAAAATGACTACTTAAGTTTCATTTTTTTGCTTAAAAGCTTCTGTGACTTTCTGATTCAATCTCTTCAGACCATTTAGCCTTGCAGGGATGGTTGAGTACTGAAAACTGAAAGATAAAGTTGGCGCTTTATGAAGAACTGGAGACAGATCAGAAATTAACTATAGCCAACAGGTTTTGTGATCTTTATGGGAAGGGTGAACGGGGTGTTTGTAGCAGGGACATTTCAGTGAGTACAAAGAAGTCTAAAGTGTAGGATCACCTCTGGAGCCGAAGGACCTGGCTTCAGATTCAAGGTCTGATGTTTCTGAGCTCTGTGACTACAGGACATTCACTTTATCTTTCAAAGCTTCAATTTACTCATTTGTAAAATGAAGGAATACTACTACTACTACTGCTTATCCTACTTACTTTTCTGGGTTGTTGCAAGGAAAGTATGAACCACCGAGGGCAATTTAAATGAGTTATTTTTTTATCAATAAAATATGAGAATTTGAAGGCTCTATAAAGCAAAAAAAAAAAATCACAAACAAAAACCACTCATCCCACTCGGGATCAAGCCAACTCTGTAAGACTGGATAGATGGAAATGATCCCATTGGTCCTCCCAGAGCTCAGACAGTCATCCAGATACTTTGTAGCTAACAGGAAGGAAAAAGAATGAGTTTATTCGTTGAGGCTTTTATACAAATGTGCACTTATATATAAAGCTCATAAATATATGCACTCCCAGTTTGGGCTCAGCAGCTAACCAAAAGGAAATTTCTTCACCATTCAGTAAGCAGATCAGGAATGGTTACAGAGTACCGGCACATGCTCTGAAATGGAAAAGTGGGCCCCTCCATTTCATGTCATCACAAATTTCTAGATTCAGGTTCACCAAACATCCACATGACACCCTGTGGGTACTCCCAGGATTGATTTCTCTTTGACTGGTTCCTGTTACTTTCCCTTCCTTTGTTATTTGTTGTTTTGTGAAGCAATAGTGTTAATAATCTTTTGTCACTTTCCGGCCAGCGGTCTGCAAATGAATTTATAATATAAACTTGAGTGGTCTAAACTTTGACTTCCCAGTCTCTCCTACTGTCTCAAAGGAGAAACAAGTAATCCTAAGACTAAGTAATCCCTTCATGCAAGCTGTTGCCAGTTTAGAGGCCTTGGAGAATTTATTTAAATGAATAAATATGACTAATTTGTAATTAGTATTTCAATTGTGTCTGTGTAAATAGTGCTTCTAAAATGATTGCAGTTGTTTAAAAACAGTTTTGAAGTGTTCCCTGTAATCCTGTTTATAAAGAAGAAAGGATTTGCTAATCAAAGGCCAACTTTAGGTTGCTTATCTAATTATCATAGGATTTTAGTTAAAGAAGTCCAAAGGAATGTGGCTGCATATTAAACAGCTATTTGGCCAGTGGAGTCTTAGTCATTAAGGCTGCTGCTGAAATTCCTCTGAGGATACTCTTCAGTGATAACATAAGTAATTTCAGCCCCACAGAGTCAGGCCACAACTTGTACCTCTTCTATAATCTTTTCTGGAAGAAGGGAAACAGTTATATGAATAATCCCAAACAATACGCCCTTTAGGAAGCTTTCTCAGTAACCTTTCCAAGTGGCAACAGAACAAAAGGGATGTGTTCCCCACAGGCAATGTGTATGTGATGTATCCTGCCTCTCAGGACTCTCTCTTGTATAATAACATTTGTTTGGTTTCCAAATTTTAATGACTGTAGTATGAAGAGATTTTCAGAGACAGGGAGATCAGCAAATGAAATCTTTTTCTAGCTTTTGTTTCTTCTTCTCCCTGCTGCATTTTCAAAAAAAAAAAAAGATGGATGAAGAAAATCAAACCCAAGTTCATCTTATTTCTCATACTTACTCTCCCAAACTATGTTTTGAATTTATACCAATCTTCTAATTTTCCAAAGGAATTTTCACAGATATCATCCTGTTTTACCTTCATAACTACCTTGTGAACAGGTAGGGCAGAAGTTGCCCATTTTACAAATTAAAAAAGCCCAAGGCACAGAAAGGCAAAGAAGTTTGGCCAAGGCCACACAGTGAACTAGTGGCAGAGCAAGGCTCGGAACCAACCTCATGGTAAAAAACATAACAAAGGCTGATTCCATCTTCTCTGCTCCATTGTCACAGGGAGGTGACTGCCTGGCCCATTAGCAAATGAATTTTAGTAACTTCCCCAACTTATTTTTCTCTCAAGCTACAAGTTCTATCCTTGTGGAAGTACATAGAAGAGGTTGCATTATCTCTAAGGACATACTTTCCAATCTCTGCTGGGTTGCAGAATGGCCAATTTCAGAAAGTTGAGACTTCACATAATATTTTGCACAGATGTGTGTCAACACATCTCAAGGAGAGGCAAGGATCCAAAATTCTCAGGAGAATCAGTGTAGTTTACACCCTACAAAGCTGTTTGGTCACATGGTCTTCAAATAAGAGCTCACATTCTTGTGGTTCTTCAAATTGGACAAAGCTCTCTACACATATTGCTTCATTTCATCCTCACAACAATGCTTGGGAGGTAGCTTATCTCCATTTTTTCAGTTAAAGTAACACAATTTATAAAGAAGTGTTGTTGTTGGTCATTTGTTCAGTCATGTATGATTCTTTGTGACCCCACGGACCATAGCATGCTAGACCTGTCTATCATCCACTATCTCCTAATGTCTGTCTGACTTCTTTCTTACACCTAAATCTATACAAGAAAGAAAGAAAGGAAGAAAGGAAGAAAAGAAGAAGGAAGGAAGGAAGAAAGGAAGAAAGGAAGAAAGGAAGAAAAGAAGAAGGAAGGAAGGAAGAAGGAAACAAAGTTTTTTTTTTTTTTTGGCTTTCACCTACTCTCGAGACCATTTTCTAAGTTATGGAGGGATCACAAAGTTTACCAGTAGAGGATATATCCATGTTAATGAAACTAAGGCTCCATTTAAGTATTAATGTGGGTGTCTACACACACACACACACACACACACACACACACATACACATACACATACACATATACATATACAGACATAAATGTAAATGTGAGTCTGGCTGTTCAATGAGTTATGAAAACACCTCTCTGGACTATCATCTCTCTATCTCCCCTGGAGAATAGCATGAAAGACTTTGTTGGTTGGCTTCAAAGGTTTTTGAGACATGTCTATCTATACCTGTAGAACTTGGCTGAAATTGACAAATTTTCATTAAATGTTAAGTACTGTACTAAAAACAATAAAGGACATTAATATACTACTTTGAAGTTCACCAAGGGCCTTGCAGATACAATCTAATGAACACGACAATCCTGAGAAATAATTGTTAGAATGTCCATTTCACAGATGAAGAAGTCAAGGTCCAAAAAAGTTAAGTGGTTTACCCCTTGTCATAGAATTAATGGAGCGGTGGAGGCAGGATTTAAGCCCAGGTCTTCCTGCCTGTATACATCTAGTACTCTTTCTACTCCGCCATACAGTCGCTCAACAAGTACTTCCTTCAAATTCTACGGAGCCCCTAGAATATGTAATAGATGATAATATATGCTATAATATATAATATATACTATAATATGCATATATTATATATTATACATTATAGTATGCATAATATAATATTAATGTACTATAGTATATAATACATACTAGAATATATACATATATACTACAATATATAATAATGCTGTAATAAATACAATATATGCTATAACATGGTATATACTGTACTATATACTATAACATGGATATGCTGTAATGTATACAATACATACTCTGTTATAATATATACAATATATACTATAACATGTCATGCTATTAAAAAACTATACAATATGTGCTGTAATATATAAGCTGTAGTATATACAATAATATATGGCATATGCTATAATATATACAATATCTGGTAATATATACTATAAAATATATAATATATGCTATAACACATACAATACGTGCTATATTATATACGCTATAATATATGCTGCAGCATATAATACACTAGAATATATTACTAAACACAAGAATTTATAATATATACTGTACTATATGCAACGTGTGCTCTATAATACACACTATAATATATAATATGCCCGATATATAATATGTGGCGTGAGAGTGAGTGTACACAAAGTTAAATCAGGCATGATCTCCATTCTCAAGAAGTTTACGTTGCAGGTAGACAAACAGGACAAACACTTGACGAGATAAATAATGATAAAAAAGATTCAAATTATACTTTGACAGGTGTGAGATTTTGCAATGCAGGACACAACTTCAGACTATTGTTGAAATCCTGAGTTGCCTTTGGTGGCTTCTGCCTCTCTGCTTGACCCCTCAGCCAGTCCCGCCTTTGAAGTACAAGATCCAGCTTCTGGCCTGGACTCTTGCAGAATTCCTTCTCCTCCCTTGCAGAATTCCTTTTCATCCTGTCCGAGGCTGGATCCCAAAACCTTCCCATGCCTCCATGTCGGTACTGCATCTGCTATAATTACAGCGATTCAAACTCGGCTCACAAATGACCTCATTCCCTGAGTTCTGACCTCCCCTCACCCGAGAGCTAGGTTTTATTCGTCCATGGCAGTCTTTACTGTTGAGGTTTCCCATGCCTTTCAAATGTCTCTTCCTGTGCCATTTTCTCCAAACCGATGGCCCCCAGGAGAGTTTACTCGCTCACGTACATCAAACACTTTCCCTTGCCAGCTTCCTCAACTACCAACCCTTCAATTTAAGCCTCTTTCCTTTTATGTGTTGTTTTAATAACAGACTACATTATCCGTGTGAAATAGTATACATCAGCCAAAGAATGAGAGATGAAAAGGAAGCCTCCATTAAAATTTCTTGGCAGTCACTTGTAACAAAGAGGCTGCCTCTAGGGTGGTCCCAAAGTCATGCCTCATAGGGATCTCAATTGCACACTGCTGCAGTAAGCAAAGAGTGAGTAGAAGGGAATTACAAATAAACCCTGGAGTTGGTTTCATATGCAAAAAGCATAGCTCAGAAGCCACTTCCAGGCCACATGAGGACTTTCCTGATAACTCCTACTTAGCAATGCTCCCTCTTTGCTTCCCCCCCACCCCCACCATTTTTACTGGACCTCTGATTTCATCTGTGTAGAAATTGATCTCCATCATTTGGTCTACAATTTTTCTGCAACTAATATTCTTGGACAGTTGCCCAGGACACTGAGAGGTAGGTTAAGTGTCTTTCCCAGGCTCACATAGCCACTAAAATGGGTCTAGAATCCAGGTCCAAAGCCAGCTCTCTACATACTACTCCATGCTGTCTTTCTGAAAACTCTGTAGCATCCTACCTCTGGACTCTTCCCTGGATCCCACTCATAGGTTTGTGAATTGAGTCCCCACTGGGATACTCAAGTAGTGGGACAACTATCTTTAGGGGTCTTCTTTCCTAACACTATAGTTCATGAGCCCCCACCAGTGTACTTACTGTTAAGCAGTCAGTATACTCAGTTTTTAGGAAAGGCATTTATTCAAATGTCATATCAAGAACACTAATTATAAAATATTTCCCCCAACCACCCTTTCCTCCTGTGTGGGTTATTCTTTATCACTAGAAACTCAGCAGTATCATCTTCAACTTCCCTGTCTTATTCTACATGTTCCATCAATTGCCAAATCTTGTAATTTCTTTCTCTACAATATTTTTTATGCATCTATTTTCTCCATTCACACAGCTGCTACTCTAGTAGCTTTATCACCTTCCCCCAGACAACTACTCTCTCTCCACTTCAAAACATCTTCATTAGGCTGCCAAAGTGATTTTTTAAAGGGTAGACTTTACCATGCCACTATGGTAACTATGTTACTATGTGCCAGGCACTATGTTAAGGGCTGGAGATACAGAGAAAGGCAAACTCCTTCAGTCAGCATTTAAAGCTCTTCACAATCCTGTTTCATCCTATGATTCCAGTCTTCTTATCTTCTACTCCCTTCCATGCACTCTACAATCCATCCACACTGGCCAACTTGCTGTTACTTGTATAGAACATTCTATCTATCACCTCCACATCTTTGCAATGGCTGTTCCTTATACCTAGAAAATTCTCCTTTCCAGTCTCTGACCCTTATCTTCCCTAGTTTCCTCTAAGACTCAGCTGAGGCACCATTTCTGGCCGAGAGACTTTTCATGGTGCCTCTCTTCTCTTCATCCCACCTCCAGCTGCTAATGCCATTCCCACTAAGGTTTACTCTACATTTGTTTTTCATGTTCTGATTTACATATGCCATCTTTCTCATTTTAATGCAAACTTCCTGATGGCAGGGACTTATTTGGTTTTTACTGGGGGCAGCTAGGTGGTGTAAGGGATAGAGTGCTATGCCTGGAGTCAGAAAAAGCTGAGTTCAAATCCTTCTTCAGACACTTACAAGCTGTGAGACTCTAGGTAAGGTATTTAATCTCTATTTTCTTTTTTTAAAAATTAATTTATTTTTAGTTTTCAACACTCACTTCCATAAGATTTTGAGTTTCGAATTTTCTCTCCCTTTTTTCTCCCCCCTCTCCAAGATGGTGTGCAATCTGATGTAGGCTCTACTTATGCATTCATATTAAACATATTTTCAAATTAGTCATGATGTAAAGAAGAATTAGAACTAATGGGAGGAACCACAAGAAAGAAGAAACAAAAGAAAACAACAAAAGAAAAGGAGAGCACATAGTATGCTTTGATCTGCATTCAGACTCCAAATTTCTTTCTCTGCATATGGACAGCATTTTCCATTGTGAGTCTTTTCGAGTTCCATTGCTGAGAAGAGCCACGTCTATTGAAGTCAGTCATCACACAACGTGCCTGTTATTTTGTACGATGTTCTGCTGGTTCTGCTCATTTCACTCAGCATCAGTTCATGTAAGTCTTTCCAGGTTTTTCTGAAGTCTGCTTGCTCATCATTGCTTATAGCACAACAGTATTCCATTACATTCATATGCCACAACTTGTTCAGCCATTCCCCAATTGATGGACACCCCCTCAATTTCCAATTCTTTGCCACCACAGAAAGAGCCACTATAAATATTTTTGTACACGTGGGTCCTTTTCTCGTTTTTGTCATCTCTTTGAGATACAGACCCAGAAGTGGTATTGCTGGGTCAAAGAGTATGCACAGTTTTATAGCCCTTTATAGCCCTTTGGGCATAATTCCAAATTGCTCTCCAGAATAGTTGGATCAGTTCACAACTCCATCAACAATGCATTAGTGTTCCAATTTTCCCACATCTTCTCCAGTATTTTTCATTTTCCTATTTTGTCATATTAGCCAATCTGATAGGTGTGACGTGATACCTCAGAGTTGTTTTAATTTGCATTTTTCTAATTAATAGTGATTTAGAGCATTTTTATATGACTATAGACAGCTTTAATTTCTTCATCTAATCTCTACTTTCTTAACTGTAAAATGGGGATAATAACAGCACTTACCTCTGTTGTGAGGATTGAAAAGGCAATATTTGTAAAGCAATTAGCACAGTACCTGGCACATAGTAGGCATTTTTAAAATGTTTGCTACTATATTATTACTACTATTATTATTATTTCTTTGTATTTCCAACAGTCTCTGGCAAATAGTAAGTGTTTAAATGCTTTTTGATTAAATGGTTCTCTAGACCTCATTATCTTTATCTATAATAAACGCAGGAATACATCTTTATTGTTGTTGAGTTGTTACAGCTATGCCCAACTCTTCACGACCCCATTTGGGGTTTTCCTGGCAGAGATAGTGGAGCGGTTTGCCATTTCCTTCTCTGGCTCATTTTACTGATGAGGAATTGAGGCAAACAGGAAGAAGTGCCTTGCCCAGGGTCACACAGCTAGTAAGTGTCTGAGGCCAGATTTGAACTCAGGAAGATGAGGCTTCTTAACTTCAAGCCCTTCACTCTATCAACTGCACTACCTAGCTACCATTTAGGGAAGGGCGAAATGATGACCTTGCTCCTTGGGCTAATATTTGTTTTTGTGTCTTTCCTCTAATCCCACTTTCCCTTCATCTGCATGGTAAAGCAGAAAAACAGTGTTGGAAGAGAGACTTCTGGGGTAGATGTTGATTAGACAGAGTCTAGTCACTAGAGTTCAAATAGAAAGGAATAAGAAGGAGTTTCCATCCTCAATGACAGAAGTCCCTATGTAGAGGCATATCTTAGCTATCAGGGAAAATAGTTTATTACAAATATATGTATTTACTCCTTGTGGAAAATGGCTGGAAGGTTTTATTTTTTTCTAGGATTTTTTTTTCAAGTCCAATGACTGAGAATGTCTGCTTTCTAGAAAGGCTGGTGATTTCTAAAAGAAAGCCTATAGGCTTGAAAATGAAAGAGCAGGGCAGGACCCATTCTACTCTTGAGGAAGAGAAAACGCTTCTTTAAGAGAAAAGTTGGAAACACAGAGAA
Source organism: Trichosurus vulpecula (assembly GCF_011100635.1). Classification (NCBI taxonomy): domain Eukaryota; kingdom Metazoa; phylum Chordata; class Mammalia; order Diprotodontia; family Phalangeridae; genus Trichosurus; species Trichosurus vulpecula. Next base: position 357,302,080 of record NC_050575.1, read on the forward strand.
CCTCTGCAATTAGGTGTTTACTAGTAGCTAGTAACCAAGTGATGTGAAACGGGAGTAACACCTAGCAGAGAATTTACATCTACTAGAGACTGTTTTTTGAGGTCAGCAGCAAGTAGGCCCAGTAGAAAGCAGTATGACAATAACACTGTCCTTGTGGTGTAAGAAGTATTGATTGCACTTCCACATACGTGCCTTGGCCACATGTATTTCCTTTTTATATAATTTTTTCCTGTTGGAATATTGTATTTGTGGGGAAATGTATGTTGAGCTTATCGGGGAAATACATTATTGTTACTTTAAGAAAAACAAAGCTCTATCATTTCTTTAAATTCCTTTGCTCTGAACAAATTGTGTCGTCTGGCTGACTATTAAAGACAGACAAAGGTAGGGGCTTATGAACTACTATGGTTTTAAGAGGATGTGGACTCAAGATATATTTCAAACTTGGGGTAGCCTTGTCTATGGGACCTGATTTGTGAGTTAAGTGGCCCCCTATGGACTTCTTAAGGCATTTTATTTTTTATGCTAGCATTTTAAGGCATTTTATTTAGGCATTTATATAAATATATCTATATATTTAGGCATTTATAAAGCATTTTTAAAACTATGTTCTAATTGATGTCTTTTTTACATCACCATAATTTCCCTCAGTGTCCTTCCTCCTCCCCTTCTCAGAGAACCATCCCATATAACAAATGATCATTTTTAAAACAAAAAAGAAAAAAAAACATCAGCATAACTGGTCAATACATCAAAAAAAATCTGGAAATATATGCAATTTACAACATTTGTGGAACCTCTCCTAGAACTCTGCAAAAGGGTGGGGTAGGGAACTCTCATCTCTTCTTTGGGCCATGCTTATTCTTGGTAATTTCGCAATTTTCATTCATGATTGCTTCGTGACTGTTCTTTTCATTTACATTGCTGTAACAACTGTGCATATTGTTTTGTTGGTTCTACTTACTTTTTCTGCATCAGTTCATAGAGATCTTTTCACGATTCTCTGTTTTCATCATATTCATTGTTTCTTACAGCACAGTAATATTTCATTACATTCATGTACCAAAATTTGTTTAGCTTTTCCCCAATTATTTTTGTTTTTATGGGAATACACAAAATTTTAACATTTGTGAAAGTTTCCTTGCAACAGCCTTAAGTAGTACAAGTTTTGTTATCCTTGTGTAATAAATGTAGAAGCAAAAGCCTAGAAAGTAGATTTTGTCCACGGTCACATAGTGAGTAAATGGCAGTGTCAGGATTTGAAACCTAAATTTTGCTTTGGATCCTAAATCTGGTGCTCTTTCCATTACACCAAAATCATTCTCTAAGGTCACTTCCAACTGTTCTAACAGTCTAAGAATTTTGCTTTTGACTTTGTTTATTGCTCTGTGTAAGATAAATAGGAGCTAGGTACAAAGGTGCTCATGAGTCTCAGGCACAGTCCCCGAGCCCATGGATACCTAGGTAAAACCAATAGCCTTGAGGATGCCCTGAGTGGCAGGGCTGGACCTCTTGGGAGCCCTTAGGCTGGACCTCCTATCTCTGGGGGCTATTCAAGGTGAACTGATCACATGGTTGATGACATGAGAGATAAACATACTCCTCAGCAGTGGACCTCAGCAGCAGACCTGGTATATCTGTGGTATTCCCTCTCTGTCTTCTACCTCCCTGACTCTCTGCCCCAATCTACCACTTCCCTAAGATCTTCTTCCTTAACCTAAAGTCAATTGGCATGTAGCTTGTGAAGTCTACCAGTGAGATCTACTCCTTTGTTTTCCTTTCATAATGAGCATTATCTTATGCAGGTATCGCTGAGGAGCATAAAGAAAACCATTAATCGTGCTTTTATTTGGATCTTTTTATTTTGAGGATCATAGATTTATAACTAGAAGGTACTTTAAAGGTCATCTAGTTCAAACTCCTCATTTGAGAGAACTGAGGCTTATAGACCATTAAGTGACTTGTCCAAGGACACCAAAGTAAGGAAGTAGCCAAGGTGGGATTCAAACCCAGGTCTTCTGCTAGTATGTATATGGCACTTTAAAGTTTGCAAAGTGCTTACATATGTCATCTTATTTGATTCTCATAACCATGGGAGGTAGATGTTCTTATTACCTCCATTTTACAGATGAGGAAACTGAGGCTGAGAGAGGTTAAGTGATTTGCCTGGAGTCATGCAGCTAATAAGTGTCTGAAGCAGGATTTGAACTCAAGCCTTCCTGATTACAAGTCCAACATTATCCACTGCATCTCTTAGCTGCCCAGACCTAATACTCTTTCTACTATACCGTGTTGTCTTTTACTGAGTCATAGCCTCTCCAAATGTTGACAGTCATAAGGAAATATCTCCTCTGTCTCCCTCAAGGTTTCCCTTTGCCAAACATGGTTGGGAAAAGCCAGACCTGAACCATACAGGAGGAAGAGGTGGGGGTTTCATGTATATCCCCTTTTCCTTGGCTCTCACGCTCCTCTTCTCAGCTAATGGAATCATTAGGGGGTTGCTAGGCAAAACTGAAAATGCCCCAAGAGTGGCAAAATGTTTGCCCACCATGTTACGTGGTTCTGCCAGACCACTCCATGCCAACGGCTGAGACCCTTGTTAATAATGCACATCTGTGTAATACTCTGACTAGAAGGATCATCAAATTTGACCTAAAGAGAAGCCAGGTGTGATAGCAATTTCAGAAGCAGAAGACCTGGATTCAAATCATAATTTTGTCCTTTACTAACAACATAATTTTGAGCAAGCCACTTAAATTCTCTATGCCTCAGTTTTCTCATCTGTAAAATGAGTAAATTGGACCAGATGAATCCTGAGGCTACTTCTAGCTGCGAATCTATGTGAAGTTGGGCAAGCCAGTCAAGCATTCTGGGACCTGATTTCCTCATCTCTAAAATAAGGAAGTTGGGCTTGGTGATTTTCAATGACTCTCCCAACTGTAAAATTTCATGAGAACCCTATGACATAAGAGTATAAATATTATTACCTCCATTTTACCAATGAGAAAATTGAGGCTCAGCCCAAAGTCACGTTAAGTGGTAAGTGGTGGAGCTGGAATGTAGGTTTTCTCCAACTCCAGTATGCCTACCATGGCACAAATGTGCCTCGTGCCCTCAAACAGCAGATTACTGTATGCCACTCATAAGGATGCATAAAGCTCCATTACTGAGTTGGGGCTGCCAAGTTCACCTTTGTAGTTTCAAAGGGAAAAGGAGGAAAAGAAAAAGGGGAGGAGAAAAAGGTGATGAAGAGGCAAAAAGGGAAGGAGAAGGAAAAAGATGAATGAGATAGGGAGGAGGGGAATAAAGAAGCCAAGGAGGGAAAGGAAGGGCACAAGAAGGGAACAGAGGAGGAGGACAGGAAATCAACCTTTCAAATGTGTTTTAAAAAAATTTATTGATAAAGTTTATTAAGTGATTTCTCTCCAATAACTCTTCATGTTTTCTAGTCCTTATTTTACAGATGAGAAAACTAAGGTTTGTGAGCATATCAAACTACTCTCTCTTCCGTAAAGGAGCTCCTGGTTAGTTACTGATTCATTTCCCTGGAACTGAGGGGCAATGCCACCCTGATCCCTGGCAGCCACAAATCATCCTTCTACAGTAGTCCACAAAATGTGCTTAGCTATGTCCCACTTGACATTAGGAAAAAGAACACAGTGTATTTACTAACCCAGCCATGCACAAAGATAAGCTTTATTTTTCTTCCTACAGTTACTCTAGATTCTGTATCTGTCTGTATTATCAGGATAGTTAAAGAGTTACATATGTTAGGGCCAAAGAACTGAGCTTTGATGTGGCTTGGCTTCTAGGAAAAGTCTTCTCATTCTCTTGTTCTGGGCTGTATTGTCTTCCCTTCCATCTGGTTTTCTAAGACACATCACTGCCTGCCAGGGACCAAAGAAGACAAAGCAGGATGTTCAGAGAGGGGAAAAAAAACTAAAACAAAAACAAAAAACAAAACCACTCTCTGTAAACTTCTCTCCAGGATCAATATTTGGATTAGGAACTCCTTGGAATAGCAGGGAGGGCTGCCTGGGGATGCTGAGAGGCCTTCTGAATTAGAGATGTTGGACTCTTATTTAGCATTGCAATTTGTTTTTTCATGCAGGCTCAGCAGCCCTGCAGCCAGGAAATAATTGCAGATATTGGTGAGCTGAATGCCTAGGATGCCTGTTGTAAGAAATGCTTAATTCAAAGGTCAGGATTACCATCCCTCTTCCCCACCCCCATCCCCCATGCATTATATAATGCTTCATTCTTAGAAAAAATGTTTTCATATTGATGATTTCACTACATAGAATCACAGAAATATGGACTATTCAAGGGCTCTAAAAGACAACTAGGCTAAGCTGCACCCACACTGGAATCTGGTCTATGATGTCCCTAACAAGGGATCATCTAATCATCCTTTGAAGACATCCAGTAGGGGTGGGAGAGGAAGGAAGCCCTACCTCGTGAAGGAGTACATTCTACTTTGGGAAAGTTTAAATTCTTAGGACATTTTAAATTGCAATTTGTTGCTCTTCAGTTTCCTTCGATTGGGCCATGAGGAACAAGTCTTCAAAACATCTATCATATGCCCTGTCCCCCAAAGCCTTCTTATTTATACAGTTCATTTGACTGATTCTTATACGTCATAGTTTCCATATGGCCTCTCCAAATGTTGACATAGGCCATAGTTTCCAGTTCCCTCATCACCCTGGTCATCCTCTTCTGGATAGGCTTTAGCCTGTTAATGTCCTTCCTAAAAGTCAGGTGCCAAGCACCGAATACAAGTGTTCCAGAAATGGTCTGTCCTATCCATCTTTCCTATCCTCTATTTGTAAAATTGATTACTTAAACCCATGTATAATGCTTTACATTTTTTCCTTTTAAATTTTATCTAATTAGACTTAGCACAATGTTTTGGCTTATTAATATATTTTTGGATCTTAACACACTTTGAATGTCCCTCCCAGCTTTATGTCATTTAAAGATTTGGTAAGTATGCTACCTATAGATTCATCCAAGTCATCAACAAAATCTTGAACAGCACATGTCCAAGTATGGATCCCTGGGGCACTCTACTTGAGATTTCCTTTCAGGTTAACATAGGCCAATGAATGACTAAGTCTTTTGGTTTGATCACTCAACAAATCCTGATTTCATATAACTGCACTATATTCTAGTATTCATTTTTCCAACTTGGTCACAATGAGAAGCTTTGGCAAACACCTTGATGAAATCCAGGTATGCCATTATAACAATGGTCTCACTTGACTTTGAAATCCTTTGTTCTCCTGGTTCACTGTAGGGTTTTTGGAAATAAGAATTATGTAAACATGGCTTTATTCCTCCATCCAGAGTCTCCTCTAACACCAAACCAGGTAGGAATCATAATTAGAAAACAAAGCATTTAATTAAAGTGGAATAAAAGAGTACATAATAAGGAAGAACCAAATAGTAGAATTGTTTTCCACAAATTACAATTGTTGGAGTGTCTATGGAAAAATAGGCACATTAATGCATCTTGGCATAGCCATGAATTGATCTATCCATTCTAAAAGCAATTTGAAACTATGCCCCTAAAGTTACTAAGCTGTCCATATACCCTTTGAGCCCCATACCCCAAATAGGTGAAAGAAAGAGGAAGAAGACACATATGCACAAAAAATATTTATGGAAGTCCTTTTTGTATTGACAAAGAGCGAGAAACAAAGTGATGCCCATCAAACAAGTAATGGTATATGAATATCATGGAATGTTGTAGAACACTAAGAAATGATGAAAGAGACAGTTTCTGAGATATTTGGAAAGTATTGTTTGAACTGTTGCAGAATTAAGTGAGAAGAACTGGGATCACAATTTATATAATAAACAACTTTATGCATTTAAATGCATTATTCTAAATAATCCATAGGTTTGACCAGACTGCCAAAGGGGTCCATAACACAAAAAAGGGGTCAGAACCCAGGGTAAGAGATACCTTTCCCATTGGAAACCTCTAAAAATGTAGGTGAATTAAGCCATATCAGTCTTTGGTCCAGGTCCCAACAATAAAACTTTTTTGTTGCCTTGATGATATGCTGAAAAGACCATAACCTTGGTTTGGAAGATGATACCGATATCTAGCAGTAATGAACTGGACCACTGAAATCAATGGGCTTGATAAATGAGTCAGATGGCATCTTGGAGCTAGGAAATGCACTTTTAACTGGTGAGGGTATGGAAAGGTACTGGTGCCATTTATGCACACCAAAACCCTGGTCCTGCATCCTTATCATTGTATAAGGCAGCTTCCTGGTCACTGTAGCATTGGGTGGTTGAAAAAATTATATTCTTCACTGCTTAGTGCCATTTTGCCTATATGAAGAAGGATCTAAAAGGTACTGTTTTTCCACCTTGGCTTCTTGGGATAGAGTGTTGATGTTGGAATCAGGAATATATCAGGTTAAATCCTACATCCAATTCTTTTTTTTTTGGCAGGGCAATTGGGGTTAAGTGACTTGCCCAAGGTCACACAGCTAGTTCATGTGTCAAGTGTCTGAGGTCAGATTTGAACTTAGGTCCTCCTGACTCCAGGGCTGGTGCTCTACTCACTGTGCCACCTAACTGCCCCCTACATCCAATTCTTAATAACTGTGTGACCATGGGCAAGAAATTTAGTTTTTATAAGCCTTATGTGCAAAGGAGTTAGTAAAGGGAGTCTGCAGTGTCTTCCCTTGTAATGGCAATCAGTGAATGGGAAGATCTTCCCCGCCCATTTGAGTGGGCTTCGGGACAGGGCTCTCAGGTCCGGGGGGAGTGGCTAGGACTGGAGCCAATAGTAGGCACCTGAGTTCGGGTCCACGTGATGACATGAAGCCTGTGGTGAGAGGAGCTTGCTGAATGGTTGGAGCAGAGCTAAGAGACAGTTAGAGAGGCACTTGGTGAGAGCAGTTAAGGGCTAAAGGACAGAGGAAGCAATCAGCTAGCTGGAACACAGCTTGGAGATTGCAGCGGAAGTGGTGGTGACGGCGGCACGCACTACAAAAAAGCAGGACTGACCCTCGTGGAGACCAGAGAGTGCTGAGCAGGGGCTTGAGGCCGGTGGGTGGTCTTCTTGCTGGAGGGCCCTGGCATTGGGGGGGGGGGGGAAGCACCAGTATGGCTTGGCTTGCTGCCATAATGTTTTTCTGTGGCCTCCTGGTCACTATTATGAGATGGGCATGCTGGTTTGGGAAGGTTCTTGCCAGGATGTCGAACTGGGGACACTGGTCTGTGGGTCTGCTACTTTTGAGTTTCAATAAATGCTTTAACTCCTCTGCCTTCTACTTAGAGAATTCCTTATATCCTGCGATTCTGGACCATTCAGCCATATTCCCCATAGGGCTGCTGTGAAGTTCAAATGAGATGACATATGCAAATTGCTTTGTAAACTTAAAAAGTGTGGTGTGAATGTTACTATATACAGTTACTAGTATCATCATCTTTGTCATCATCACCATCATTTACTCTGGGTAGTTCAGAGGTGGATTATGGATAGAGTACTTGTCATTTTATTAAATGATGCTATTTTTAAGATCAAAGTTATTTCCTTCTGAAGAAGGAACTTTCTGAACACTCACCCTAAGAAATCTTTTGTTTCCTTCTTTTAGCTCAAACCTAGGACAGACTTAATGCCAGGATAGTAGGATTGGCTAGTGATGGAGGAAGCAGGCAATCAGGTGGGTGGGCAGCCAGAAAGGAAGGAAGGAAGGAAAGAAGGAAGAAACAAATGAATGAATGAATGGAGGAGAAAATATGAGAGTTTAGTATGTGCCAGGCACCACGCTAAGCACTTTCAAAATATTATCTCATTTGAACTTTATAAAAGCCCTAGGAGATAGGTGCTATTATAAACCCCATTTTACAGTTGAGGAAACTGAGACAAAAAGAGTTTAAGTGACTTGCTCAAGGTTATACAACTTGTAAGTGTCTGAGGGTAGATTTGAACTCAGGTCTTCCTGACTCCAGGCTGGAGCTCTAGTCACTACATTATCTAGCTGCTTCTGTACCACCTTTCTCACCTTCCCTGGTGATGGAACCCAGCAGACTATAGAGGAAAATAATCTCTGGCAGATCCATTTTCACTACTCAAGTAGAGGAATGCTGGGAAATCTCAAAGCAAATGAATCCCAGAGAATTTCTTTAGTATAAACATGGACAAGGAATATGGCTGGCTCACTAAGTGACTTGTTTTTAAATAATGCCCTTACCATTAGAGATTTGCAGATATATTGAGTCCCTCTTACCCTGCTTTTTTTCCTTCTTTTAATTTTTTTTAAATTTTGAGTTCCAGATTCTCTCCCTCCCTCCCATCACTCCCCCATCCACTGAGAAGGCAAACAATATGATATCATTTGCACACGTGAAATCATGCAAAATATATTTCCATATTAGCGATATCACCAGAAAAACAAAAAAAGAGAAGAAAGTGAGAAAATTATACTTTGATTTGGACTCAGTCCATCAGTTCTCTATTTGGAGATGGATAGCATTTTTTTCATCATGAGTCCTTTGGAATTGTCTTGGATCATCTTGTTGATCAGAGTAACCAAGTCTTTCATAGCTGATCATCATTTCAACATTGCTATTACTGTGCACAATGATCTCTCCATTTCCCTCACTTCATTTTGCATCAGTTCATATAGGTCTTCCCATGTTTTTTTCTGAAACCACTCCCCTTATCATTTTGTATAAGACAACAGTACTCTGTCATAATCATATGGCACAAATTGTTCAGCCATTCCCCAATTGTTGAGCTCTCCCTTTCCGATTCTTTGCCACCACAAAAAAGAGCTGCTATAAATTTTTGTATAAAAAGGTCCTTTTCCTTTTTCTTTAATCTTTTTGGGATACAGACCTAGTGGTGGTATTGCTGGATCAAAGGGTATCGTCATAGTTTTATAGCCCTTTGGGTATAGTTTCAGATTGTTCTCCAGAGTGGTTGGACCAGTTCGCTACTCCACCAATTCATTAATGTATTTATTTTCCCTCATCTCCTCCAGTATTTGTCATTTCTGATAGGTGTGAGGTAGTACCTCAAAATTGTTTTAATTCGCTTTTCTCTAAAGTCATTTAGAACATTTTTTCATATGATTATAGATAGCTTTTGATTTCTTCTTCTGAAAACTGCCTGTTCATATCTATTGACAATTTATCAATGGGATTAATGTCTCTTATTTTTATAAATTTGACTCAGTTCCCTATATATTTGAGAAATGATGCCTTTATCAGAGAAATTTGCTGTACATTTTTTTCATATTACTTTATTGTCTAAGGTACCTTTTAGCAAAACGTTTTTTCCCTGATCATCTCTTTTAATTAAGTCTATTTTTGCTTTTGCTTTGCCTGAGATCACAATTGCCACCCCTGCTCTCTTCACTTCAGCTGAAGCACAATAGACTTTGCTCCAGTTCTTCATCAACTCTGTGTGCTTCTTTTTTTTTGAGTGGGGAAGGCAGGGCAATTGGGGTTAAGTGACTTGCCCAAGGTCACACAGTTAATAAGTGTGTCAAGTGTCTGAGACTGGATTTGAACTTGGGTCCTCCTGACTCCAGGGCTGGTGTTCTACTCACTGCACCACCTAGCTGCCCCCAATTCTGTGTGGTTCTTTCTGTCCCAAATGTTTCCAATCCATTCTGCTATCTGCTTCCATTCTATGGGTTAATTCATCCCATTTACACACAGTTATAATCACTAACTGTGCATTTCCCTCCATCCCATTTTCCTCTGTTGATCCTTTTCTCCCCCTTTCTATCCTGTCCCTCCTCAAAAGTCTCTCTTGCTTTTGACTGCTGCCTCTCCCAATCCACCCTCTCCTTCACCACAATATCTCTTGTCCTCTCCCCCTCCTATCTCCCTATTGGGTAATATATGTTTCTATGCCCACCCACCCATTTACCCTCCACTACAAAAGCTCTTCTTTGTGAACCTCCTTTATGTGAGACCATTTTAACTCTCCTTTCCCCCTTCTCTCAGTGTATCCCTCTTTCTCACCCCTATATCTTTTTGGAGCTCACCTCAATATAATTGACTCATACCTCTACGCAGCCTCCTTCTAACTTCCCCAATAGTGGTAAAGTTCTTAGGAGCTACATGCATCATCTTCCCATATAGGAATGTAGAGTTTAACTTTATTAATTCCTTTGTGATTACTCTTTCATGTTTACCTTTTTACATGTCTCTTGAGTCTTATGTTTGAATGTCAGACTTTCTATTCATCTCTGGTCTTTTCATAGGGAATGCTTAGGAGTCCTCTATTTCATTAAATATCTATTTTTTTCTCCTAAAGGATTATACTCAGTTTTGTTGGATAGGTTGTTCTTGGTTGTAATCCTAGCTCCTTTGCCTTCCAGAATATCATATTTCAACTCCTCTGCTCCTTTAATGTATAAGCTGTTAAATATTGTATTATTCTCACTGTGGTTCCATGATATTTGAATTGTTTCTTTCTGGTTGCTTGCAATATTTTTTCCTTGACCTAGGAGCTCTTGGCTATAATATTGCTGGGAATTTTCATTTTGGGATCTCTCTCTTTCAATTTACCTTCTGGATCTAAGATATCAGGGAAATTTTCCTTTTTAATTTCCTGAAAGATGATATCTAGGACATTTTTTGATCATGGTTTGTCAGCTAGTCCAATAATTCTTAAATTATCTCTCCTCAGTCCATTTTCCAGGTCAATTGTTTTTTCTGAAAATTCACATTTTCTTTTATTTTTTATTCTTTTGACTTTGTTTTTATTGTTTTTTTAAGTCTCATGTAGTCATTAGTTTCCACTTGTCCAATTCTTATTTTAAGGACTTATTTTCTTGAGTTAGCATTTGCACCTCTTTTTCCATTTGGCCAATTCTGCTTTTTAAAGGAATTCCTTTCTTCAGTAAAGTTTTTGTGCCTCCTCTATCACTTGGCCAATTCTGGCTTTTTTTTTTTTGGACATTATTGAAAGAATTTTTTGTGCCTCTTTTACCAAGCTGTTAATCTTCTTTTCATAATTTTCTTATACTATTCTCATTTCTTTTTTCCAGTTTTTCCTCTACCACTTTTATCTCTTTCTTCAACTTTTCCAGTAATTCTTGATGATGTTGAGTCCAATTAGCATTTCTCTTGCTTGTAGCTGTTTCTGAATTATTGTCTTCTTCTAAGTTTATCTCTTGGTCCTCTCTGCCACAGAAGCAGCTTTTTATGTTCAAGTTCTTTGTTTTGTTGCTTGCTCATTTTTCCAGCCTATTTCTTCACTTTGAACTTTATGTTAAAGTTGGTCTCTGTTTACCTGATAGTGGGGAGTATTGTGCCAAGCTTTAGGCTTTTTTGTGTTGCTGCTTTCAGAGCTAGTTCTGGGTGTGTACAACTTTTTGGTGCTTCCAAGGTGCTGTTATCCTGGGAGAGGTGTGGTAACTGCTTTCCTGGTCTGCACTTTGATCTTTACTCAGGAAGGGCCCCTTCTTCCCTCTTAGCCCTGGAACTGTGACCAGGGCCTCTGCTCCCTTGGATTAATCACAAATGCTCCTCTCCATCCTGGAACTATGATGCAGAACTGCTATTAAGCAAGAGGTGCCAATCAGTGCCAGCAAAAAGTCCCCTGTAATCTTTTTCTGATCAGTTTCTTGGCCTCTTTACCATCTGTGGGCTGAGAGTCCCCGAAGCTGCTGCTACTGCTGCACCTCCAAGGTCCACTGCTAATGCTCCTGCCATGCTCCAGGCCTGCCCCACCCCAGTGTTACAGACATCTCCTGCAGACCTCCAAAGTTGTCTTAGGCTGGAAAAAATGTCTTCCTCTGACCTTTTGTTGGCTCTGCTGCTCCAAAATTTGATTTGAAGAGTATTTTAAAGTTGTCTGGAAGGAGGTGTTAGAAGAGTTCAACAGGGTCGTGGCCTGCACTCAGTTGTATTAGGTCTGCCTCCCTGGATTCCCTTTTGAAGTGAAGTATTAGGGAACAAACTTAGCATAAAGAATATTGTGTGAGTCTCTTGTTTTATAGAGAGAGATCCTGTAGTTTCTAAGGTCTGTGCCAGCAGAAGAGACTTTTGTGTGATCAATTTAACAAAGAATATTTTTAAAATACCTATTGTATATCAGGCACTGGAAAAAAAAAGGTCTCCAAATTCTTTCATGGGGTTGTAAGACCATAGAATTTAGAGGTATAAGAGACCCTAGACATCTAGTCCAACTCCCTGATTTTAGAGATGAAGCAACTGAGGCCCAGAATGGGCAGTGACTTGCTAATGGCCACACAGCTACAGAATGTTTGTAGTAAGCCTTTTTCCAGAATGGAGTTCCACTGGGAGAAAGATAGTTAAGGAATAAACCAAATGTTTGCCTACCTACAAAGTAGGCAGTGTCTTGTTTTTACTAAAATCTAACTGTTTTGATCAGTTCTTAAGCTCTCAGAATCACAGAATCTAAGAGTAAAAGAAGGGATCTCTGCAATTTATACTGATTGTTCCTAATTTCTCCTGCAGGGACCACAACATCCTTAAAATACTGGGAAAATAACAGTCACATCACCCCAAGTCTTTTTTTCTCAAGCATCACCCTATATCCAACTCAAACCTCCCTCTAATGACCCCAGGGGTGGGGGTGGGGGTGGGGGCTGCTGCGGCTGCTCTGGCTTATCCAAGATGCTCTTGCTCTCTGCTAGAGCCGACTATTGTGGTTCCAGGTGATTCTGGTCCAGCAGCCTTTCATGATTTCCCTGCTGCCTTTTTCCTTGTCTCTTTTGCTGGTTATTTATCTTCCTACCTCTTAAATATAGGTATTTCTTAAAGTGACACCTTTACCCTGTTTTCCTCCTTTCTCTCAATATTTTTTTTTCATTTCCATGGATTTAATTATTATCTCTCTATAGATGACTCTCAAATCCCTATCACTAACTTTTACCCAAAATTCCAGTCCCATATTTTTGTCTGCCTGCTGAATATATTTGCATTTATGTCTTGCCTGCACTTCAAACTATATATCCAAAATTTAACTCATCATTTTATCCTCCAAACATTCTCCTCCAATCATAGTTAAGTAACTGGTCTTCCCTAAGTCCAATCTACCCTTCAGCCTGCCACCTAAGTAATGTTTTTGCCCTAATTGCTATCTAATCATGTTAATTTTCTATTTAAAAAAAAAACCTTCAGTGACGTCCAATTAAGTTAAGTATAAGCTCCAGATTCTGGCATTCAAGGCCCTTTACTTCCTGTATGGCCTTATCTTGTACAACTTGCTTTCATTTTTACTTTATATTATTGGCTCATTCCCATTTCTCTCCCTCTCCCTCTCCCTCTCCCAAGCTCTCTCTCCGTCTCTGTCTGTCTCTCTCTGCCTCTCTCTCTGTCTCTCTCTCATCATTATCATCATCATCATCATCATCATCATCATCATCATCATCATCATCGTCATCTTTCCTGGTTTCTAGGCTTTTGTTCACTCCATTCTTTCATGCCTGCAGTGGACTTTCCGCTTTTCTTTTCTAGGGGTTTAAACTTATCCTTTTCCCCTATGACCATAGCCTGGGTTTGGCTGACACTGAGCTCACTGAAAGATCAAGGATCTCCTTGATCAGGTTACTAGCTCTACCCATGTGCCCCAGGCTCTTTTTGATTGTAAATCTCCCTACTCCCCCACAACTATTTCCCAGAATTCTACCATTGTTTTACAACTGAAATAGCATAAACACAAATCCTGCCAAGAAAAGAGGACGTGTACTGTTGTAGTTAGTCAGTCAACAACCATTTGTTGAACTTACCATGTGCCAGGCACTGTGCTAAGTATTGGGGTTAAAAAAGGGCAAAAACATGGTCCCTGCCCTCAAGAAGCATGCATGCTAATGAGAGAGACAGTATGTAAATAACAATATGTAAATAGAAGATATATACAGAGTAGATGAATGTCTCTAAATTTTGTATTTTTTCCAAAGACTACCAATATTCAGGGTATAACTGATACTTAAGACATATTGACTGGTCGACTGATCAAACACCTTTGCATACCATACATGGATTACCAGTGTTAAAATAATTAAAATGCAATAAAATATAATTTAACACTGAACTATAGTAAGGTAACTTGGTATTCCCTTGGTGACTCAGAAGACCCTCTAGGATGGCTCAGAGTCATCATTCTGAACATCAAGTCCTTCTGTGCTGGACGTACATCAAAGGGGTCCTTCAGGGAACACTGCAGTGAATGGAATGTCAGATAAGACATAAAATGATTGTTTGATGCTTATACAGCAAGGAAGGAGGATGTGAGTTCCTGTTATGTGAAACCGTATACCTGGCACCCATCAGTCATCTTTCCCCATCACCAACCCCGGAATTGTAGCCAGAATGGACTTTGTTTTCTTTGAATGACTCAGCTTGCCTCGTTGAGCTTCCCTGGACCCTGGGGCTTGCTCTTCCGGGGCAGGACCAGAGCTTCCTGTGTGATGAGTCGTGGCGCTGGCTGAGGGGAGGTGTGTTAACGTGGTCTACGCTGGGGGAGGGGCCAAGTCAAGAACCAATCGGCCCTGGTCGTTCCGGCGGCACTTGATGATGTCAAAAACTCTATAAGAGGGGAGAGGACAGCTTGAAGATCCTCCTTTCCTTTTCCAGTTGGAGCCAGAGACGCCTACAGCCGAAGCTGAGCTGCCAGTAGCAGAGCTGACTAGAGGCTAGTGGGTAATCTTCTTACCGTAGAGGGGAAGCATGTATACAATTTTGCCTTATACCATCTCGCTTCTCTGTGGCCTCCTAGTTACTCTTGTGAGGCGGACTTATTGGGCCTGGAAGCTTTTGATGAAAATATCAAAATGGGGACGCTGGTTTGTGGGATTGTTACTGTGGAGTGTAAATACATGCTTTAGTTCTCCTGCCTTCTGCCTAGAGAATTCCTTATATCCTGCGGTTCCGGACCTTTTAGGCACATATGAGATTCTCTTTGAAATCATAAATTCTGCCTTCCTAATATAGGAATAATGCTGGGAAAGACACAGACTTAGCCAGAGACACAGCTTGCTGCCTCACCTCAGACTAACCAGTGGTAGAGACAGGCAAGTTATGCCCAGAAGGAGGAGTCAGGGCCAAGCTGCCCTGGACAGTGTTCAAGACACTGAATGTTACTAGATGAAAAGACACTCATTCTGGCAGACAGCATAATACAAGTCAGCATCTCTACAAGATCACAAGCCAAGAGGGCAAGGAGGGAAGCATCACAGCATCATGAAAGCATCATCATAAAGTCCCATTGCTGCAATTTGGCCCGGTGTTGATTTACTGTTTTGTCCCACTGCCTGAAGCCTTCTCTGGTGGAGAATTAAAATAACCAAGAAACCCTGGTGTTCTTTCCAGTTTCAAAAAAGAAGAAGGAAAAAAAAAACAAGGGAGGGTAAAGATGCAAACCGACAAATACTTTTTATAATGCATGAATTTATAGGAGGTCTGGTTTTCAGTAAATTTTTATTGAAGCGGGACATATGTTCTTTGTAAATGATATGCATTGCCATAAACTAAAACAATATGATGATTTAGCCCATAAAAGATAATGACCCCTTTGTTAATTGAGGTTTGTTTTTATGTTGTCAACAAGGGAAAAATAAGACTCATGAAATCCTGGAGATAGAAAAGAATGGGTTCCAATGAAGTCTCTCCTTTAAAAAATTTGCATGATTTTGGTTCTGACTGAATTTTTGATGAAGTTTAACTACTTATTCTCCTATTTTATGTGCATTTTGCAGAGATTTGATTCAATGTAATGAATCAATTTGTTGAATACCCATTTGTCCAGCCCTGCACTAGGCACTATAGGAAATAGAAATGGAGCACAAGATATGATTCTTGACCTCCATATTTATAACCTCACTGGGAAGCTGAAACCTTACCATATGAGGCAGAGTCCAACAAAAAGAGATAGATTATTGTGTCAAGATTAGTGATATAGACAACTACATCAAGGCAGGTACACAAAGTCATTGGAGCTTAGTGAAGACAGACAACCTTTGGTGATAGAAGTAGCAAGGATATTGGCCAAAGGAGATGTGTAACTGGGGGCTAGATGTTCAGTAACTAACACACTGAAGACAGAGGCAGGAAGACCTATGAGTCTTCTGCCAGCAAGTCACTTTTCCTCTCTTACCCTCAAGTTCCTCATCTGTAAAATGGCAACAATCATATCACTTACCTCACAGGGTTGTCGCTCAAATGAGATTACAGATGTATACATATATACGTATATATATGTATGTATGTATATATGTATATATGTACGTGTGTATGTAGATATAGATATGTATATATACATATATGTATATACACACATTCATACATATATACATATATATACACACACACACACATATATACAAATATATCTTTAAAACCTTAAAGTCTGGATAAATGATCACTGCTTCTTACTGAACCAAAGGATTAAAGATATATATCTATATATTCATATACATATGTATGTATGTGTGCATGTATGTGTATATAGTCAGAAGTCAACTGTCAATGGTGATTGTCAAAATTATTTTAATAATTTTTATTGATTTTTGAGAATCAGAACAATTATAGAATTTTTGAGAGTATTTCTGAGATGTAAGGGACCTCAGAGGTCATTTATCTCAACTTGTCCCTCAACAGGAAGCCCCTTTAAAACATTTTTAACAGGTGATCCTCCAACCTTTTCTTAAATATCTCCAGTAAGGGAGAAACTGTTACCTCTTGAAGCCCATGAAGCTTATGGACAGCTCTCAGAATTGGGAAGATCTTCCATCCATTGAGTTTAAATCTGCTTGTATCTTTTACCTGGCACTTAGTTCTGCTCTCTTGGACCAAGCAGAACAAATCTAATTCTTCTTTCACATGAGAGTCCTTCAGATACTTGAAGACAGGTACCTTGGTTCCAGGAAATCTCTCTGCAAGACTCAACATCCCCTTTTCCTTGGTCTAGTCCTCATATGTCATGACCTCAAGTCTCTTCACCATGCTGTTGGGCTCCTCTAGTCATGTTGTAGCTTGTCAATAGCCTTCTTAAAAGGTACTAGATAGGGGTTTATCAGGAAAGGGTAGAATAAAGATACCACTTCCATAATCATGAACTTTAAAAGAGACCAGGAGAAGAATAAGTAGTATGCCAAGCCCTAATGTTCTTTAGGAAAAGTTGGCCCAAGAGTGATGGGGAACTCTCAAGAATGATTCCGAGGACAGAAACAGAAACAATTTCAATGAAGGGGAAAAATGAGTAACTGTCTAAATAGACCAATATGGATTCACTGAGATATATCAGCCAACTTAGATTTTTAGAAAAACATATAGAAGAGACCAGGCAAGACGGAAAAATAGGAAGAAATGGTCCAGTTCAGCTCATCCCTCGATTACTCCAATAATGATCTAAAAAGAACATCAGATAGGTTAATGAGTGGGAAATAGAAGGAAAACCTATAGTGGGTTATCTTTTCAGCCCAAGATAACAAATTTGACCTTCAGACAAAGGTCCAGGTCAGAATCTGTGGAACAGGGGGAAGCTAAGATCACAGACTTGGTGCCCAGAGCTCTGAAGTAGACCAGCAGTACAGGTATACCTAGAGCTAATCAAAGACTCAGTCCTAGACTTTGGTGGGGATGGGGGTGGGGAGCAAAAGTAGAAGTCGATACCAATGAGGAAGGAGTGGTGAATGCAGGTGTCGCTTGAAGTGATGTAGAGTGAAGTGAGCAGGATAAGAACAATTTCTACTATGACAACAATATTGCAAGAATAGGCAATTTTGAAAGACTTAAGAACTCTGATCAATCCACTGATCAATCATGATTCCAGAAAACCAGCAATTTAGAATTTTGCCCCTCCCCATCCCCCACTCCTGACAGAGAGGTGGTGGACTAGAGATATGGAGTGAGACATGTAGTTTTGGACACGGCCAGTGTCGAAAATTTTCTTTTGCTCAACTATGTGTATTTGTAGCAGGGATTTTGTTTTTCTTTTTCTTCTTTCAGTGGTGATGGGAGAGGTGGAAGAGAGAAGGCAGATGTTCGTAATTGAACATGAAAAGGAAATTTAATCTAAAAAGAAACACATTTTTTTAAAAAAAGAAAAACAAGAAAGAGAGGATGAATAAAAAAGTGTTCCCTAGGGTCTTGTAAGACTAGTATTAGAAATCCTCAAGCTTCAAATGAACTGAGGCTGGAACAGAATGCTAAGCACAATAAGCAGGCTTGTTTGAATCTGTTGGGGGCAAAAGGAAGATCCTAGGTTACCTGACAACTACTTGGTCTGGATTCCTCTCCAGCCTCAGCTCATTCTGAGTTTCAGCACTTCTAACACTATTCTTACAAGATCCTGATCACTCTTTTAAAAATTCATCTTTTTTTCCCTGTTTTTCTTTTCTTACATGTTTCTTGATAGATTACCTTTTCTTTTCATTTTTAATTAACAATAGATGATGGAGAGAAAGCAGAACTCTTTAGTTCCTATTTTTCTTCTGGATTTTTTGTTCAGCTAAAAAGGATGACCTTTAGACCAAGAATGCTAGATCTAACAGTTAAAACCAAGAGTAAAAGAATAGTCAGCTTCCTGCAATCAATCAAAAAAGAACACATTTATTAAATATCTGCTATTGTGCCAGGCACTATACTACTAGGTGCTAGGGATAAAAAAGCAAAAGGAAGACATTCCCTGCCCTCAAAGAGCTTATAGTCTCCTAGGAGGAGAAGTACATATATCGAAGAGATGGCCAGAGAAGGGAGGGTTGGTTGAAGCAAGTAGGAGACAGGGTCATGAGTATATCCATAAAGCAAAAAATGAAAAGTACATGGGGTGGGGGTGGTACATACATAGGTGTCAAAGTGGATGGCAAGATGCCTATGCTTTGTAGCTTTTGGTGTCCTGGTGGAGGGCTGGTGAGGAAGTGAAACATGGTCTGGGACTGGCTAGTTATTGTGGGTTGAGGTGAGTTTTCACTTATCTACCAGTCAGGGCAGAATCCCAAAGCTGAGTGGACTAAATTCCTAGGGGCAGGGTGTGAAATTTAACAGTGATCAAATAAGGGTAATGGTAAAGTCTGACAGTTGGATGAAAAGAAAAATCAACCTCAGAAGTACAGAAGTGTGTCTAGGTAACACTTTGAATGAACGCCACCCGAGAGTGTGGATTACAACTCAATACAATTCAATTTGGCAAGAAAATGAGACAGGCACCCTGGTGGTGTTTTCATTGCACTGCCAACTGTATATGAAGGCTTCATGAAAGACAGGCAGATTTTGGAAACATAGTTAGAAATAAGTATTGAAGAACAGAATCTGGACGTCTAGGCCACAGTTTCACATTTTCAAATGGCCAGCTTCTGGCTAGAGACAGCACACGCTCCTACAATGGCTCCTAAGCACTGGCCCCTTCTGCTCCATCCTTTTCAATCCCCATCATTCCTGCCCCAGCCACCAATTCCTCCTCATTGATAACAATTGGGTCCAGAATAGAAGGTTCCTTCCTAGGCTTCTCTGACTTGTGAAGGATGAAATTATTATTAAGGCAAATCAAGGAGACGAAGATAGAGTGGCTCAGCTCTCTATCATCTCTGTTTTCTTTCCCAGAGATGATAATATTTGGACCAGAAAAGGTGGGACAAAAGTGGTTAGATAAAGTTGTATTTAAGATAATCAGGATGATAGTAAGAGAAAATCTGGAGAGAAGTGGATAGGAGTGGCAGAAAGGATGGTTTAGAATTGGTGCAAGGTAACCATGGTAAGAGGCAGCTAGGTGGTGCAGTGGGTAGAGTACCAGCCCTGGAGTCAGGAGGACCTGAGCTCAAATTCAGCCTCAGACACTTGACACTTACTAGCTGTGTGACCCTAGGCAAGTCACTTAATCCTGGTTGCTTTGCCAAAAAAAAGATATTATACAAAGTATTCCCGTTCAGAGGTAGTTTCTTCTTAATAATCATAGAATCAAAATTTTGGAGCTGGCCATCTTACAGATGAGGATTCTGAGAACCTGAAACCTTTTCCAAAGTCACCTAAAGTACAAATCCAGTGGTCTTTCCACTGTGCCAATTTCTGAAATTCTATAAAAGTCCTAAAGGTGCCAGGTTACTTCACCTTTGAGAAGAACCTGGAAATTCTAGACCTGGTCTGGGCTGCTCAGGGCTGTCCTCTAGAGCTGGCCTTTCCTACAGAGATCTATCCCATCCCTGGCCAACATTCCTAGCACATCCCTGGAATGTTGTTGGCAAAAGCTCTTTAGGTGGAGTGGGGGAGAGACAGTCATCCACTATGCACTTTTCGTGGTAGCATTTTGTACCTTAAATTTGTCCTTTCTTGTAGGTAAAGGAACAAGGAGACACCATGTATTTCAACAATCCTTGGAGGAATAAATATCCCTTGCTGACACTTTTCTTGGACCTGGGGAGAAATAGTAGGCAAGTGTAAAGTGAAGGAGGAAATTATAAAATTCAGTGGGATTTTGCTTGTCAAATTTTAGTATCAGTGATAAAACAATGATTTTCCTATGCAATGTGTTAAGTAGTTATCCTAGACTTACCTTAGTTGAAGCAGCCAAACAAAGCCCTCTTGACGGATATTATTCAGGCCTCTTCCTTAGCAATTTGTTGGGCATGAGCCCAATAGTCATCAGAGGGCTCCAAGTGATTTAAACACATTAGTAGGGACTTCTGTTGGAAGTGGGGAGTGGTGGGGGAGTGGATTGTCGGAAAGGAACTAGAAGGCACTAAGAACTCATTGGCTACTCTTAAAAAATTATTCTGAACCTCATCAACACCAAATAAAATGAGCATTCCCACCTAGAAAGTGGTAGAGAGAACTGAGATTGTACATGAAACAGAATCATCTTAAAGCCAGCTGGCTTTTCCTTGTTAAGTATAGAATAGCTTCAAGATACAGCCTTGCAAACTGTCTTGCTTGTCTATTGTCTATCTTTTCAATCTTCAGTGAATTTCTTTCCTTTATCCTCTTATTTTTGGACAACTTATCACTTGTCCTTCTCATCTCCCCTCCAATATTGGAAAAACAAAACCAATCCTCTCCTAACAAACATGCATAGTCAAATAAAACATGCCCACATTGGTCATATCTGAAAATATGTCTTTTTCTGAAACTCTACTGTATCATCACTCTATCAGGAGGTGGGTAGTATGCTTCTGAAGTTATCAATTCTTTCAATTAACTTTTCATTGAGTGTTTTGGGTTCTCTAAATAGACTAGGGGTGGGAAAACTGTGGCCTCAACTCCAAATGTTTGGATTCAGTCAAAGGGTCTGATAATCATTTAATATCAATTTAGTAACTTCAATAAGGGTCAGAGCCTGAACTGATTGACCAGAGGAAGAGCCTGAACTGATTAACCAGAAGAAGAGTCTGAACCTAACAACCTCTTTGTTATCTGAGTAAACTCAGAGAATATCTCTTCCTATGTCAACAAGGCCAGATCAGGCTGACTTAAGAGCATTATTTCCTCTGTCTATTAGCCATTGAGGATGAGACCCTTAACCCAAGAAACTATCTTGCTTAATATTTTATGGGCATATACTGTGTTATGGAATGTTAATGGTAAATCAAACACAGAAATGCTGGGTTGTAGTTTCAATTGACCCTTGTCAACTCTCTTATCTTATTGTATTTACAACCTATTCAATTTAGAAAAGTCCTTTTCTTGTATCATGATTAAACATACGTGGAGATCAAAAAATTGAAGTAACACAGACATGCTGAGTTGGGACTAGAAATGTATCTAAAACTTCTCATTCTTCTGTTCAGGCAGTCAGATTTTGTCTGGCTCCATACATGTATGTATCCACTAGCTTTAAGGGAATAAACAATATGGATTTACATATCACCTAGCCTGTTTGCCTCCTTTAAACAAACTTTCAGGCCGACAGGCCCCACTTGAAGACCTAGTGAGCCACATGTGGCCTCAAGGCTGCAGGTTCCCTACCCCTGAGCTAGACTGTCATGCTAACTCTGAAAAGCAGTAATTTTGTGTCTTCTTTGATTATGCTTATCCCTTCTGTAATGTAGCTTCATATTTAATGGATGCAATGGTGTGCTCCATTGGGCAGAAGGCTTATGTGACCCTTCTGTAGTGGATAGAAGTTGAACTCCAGGGGTAGACAGACACAGGGAACAGGCAGGCCACACAATCCCTCTTCCATTTTCTTTTCTTCTCATTCCTGGCCTTGTAAAGTTGGGTTCTTGTGAATCTAGGGATGGATGAATGTTAAGTATAACACACTCTGGTCCTTACTTACCTCTCCCATTTATTACTTCAGTTGGCTTAAAACTTGGTAGATATAGATGCTATGGAGGGATGGTCCATTGTTTTCTCTATCACCTTCATCCCAGAGGCTGTCCTCTGTACTGATCACTTATTGAATCTATTATATGGCATCCAGGTCAACACTATACCCACAAATGATCATTATACATAAAACAATCAGGGATAGCAAGCAAACATTTATCCAAGTAAGGTGTAAAATTTATAAAATTTCCAAACAGAAGTGGAAGGAATTACACAGATTAGTTTAGACAACAGAATACTCAAGGGTAAATGGGAAGTTCAGTTTAGGAGCAAGGTGAAACCTCAGCTCAACTGGGGAAAGAATATTCTCACCCAAGAAGTCCTCTCTTACCAGTCTTGGGGGTGGGGAGTATGCAGCAGCTGGACATCAGGGGACACTGGGGCTGGCTTTCCCTACATGCCTGCAACTCTGGGGAGAGCTGCCATTTGCTATTCAAAATTCAAGCCTTTTCTTCTCCTTTGCAGTCCTTTGGCTAAACCAAAGTCACAGCTCCCTCCTATGTGGTGTATGCAAGGCCATAGGTTTAAAGGTGTCTCAGTTAATCTAGAGCAGGGGTGGGGAACCTGCGGCGTCGAGGCCACATGTGGCCTCCAGTTTGGATTCAGTCAAAGGGCTGCACTTGAGGACCTAGAGGGCCACAGGTGGCCTCGAGGTCCCAGGTTCCCCACCCCAGATAGAGTTATGTCTCCTTTCACATATGCAAGCCTTTGGGGAACTACCCAGGTAAACTTCAGGGTTGGGGGTGGCGATGGGTACTTTGCTTAATTTCTTTTTTTAATCAATACCAATAATGGAAATTCTGATTTTATTCCCTTTTCCCCCCATTCCCTAGGAAGGATTCTAATTTATTTCCAACATATATAATACTGGCTCCTGGCTTTGGATAGATACTATTTACCACACTGAAGAAAGATCTATTTATTCCTAAGCCTTTTTAGTGAGTTTTTAAACAGAAATGAGTACTGAAATTTTCAAAAGCTTTTAAAACATATATTGATACAACCACGTGGTTTTTGTTATTAATATGGTCTATTATATTTATAGTTTTCTTTATCTTTAACCAATCTGGCATTCCTGGTATAAATCCAACCTGATAATAACAAATAATTTTTTAACTCTGTTGCTGTGGACTATTTGCTAATCTTTTATTTAGATTTATTAGATCAATATTCAGTAGAGATGTTGGTTTATATCTTTCTTTCTTGGCTCTGTCTCTACCTGGTTTTGGTAACCAAGAACACCTTTTATATCCTATAAGGAATTTAGAAGTATCTCCTCTTCCTATTTTCAAAAACAGTTTATGTAATATTGGAATCATTTGTCTTTTGGGTGTTCTATATAATTAACTTGTAAATCTATCTTGTCCCATTTTTTCTTCTTGTGAAGTTTGTTTCTAGCTCATTTAATTTCTTTTCCTGAAGTTGTTATTGGAATTCTCTGTTTCTCATTCTATAAATCTAGAAATTTTGTTTTTGAGAATAGTCATTAAAATACTCAAAATCTTACAAAAGTGAATGTTGAAAACTATCTTTTCATGTAATTGGAAAAAAATACTATTAAGTGCGGAGGAAAAGAAATCAGCAAATACTAAAAAAAATATTTTAAGCTCCTTGAGGGACTGTTTTTTTACCTCTTTTTTGGATCCACAATGTATGGCACATAGTAGTCAGTTAATAAATGCTTATTGATTAAAAAAAGAGAATAGTTATAGGTTTCATCTAAATTATCAGTTTTATAAGCAAGCATAACGGTTTCTAATTTCCTTGATTGAATCTTCAATCATTGGGAATTCTTTTTCTTTTTGATACTGGCAACTTGAGTTTTCTCCCTGGAACCATACTGAGGTAGGTTCCTTTCCTCCACCTCTGCCCCATTCTCTCTTTAGGCTACTACAAAATCATATTAGGTCCGTATTTTAATCTGAAATAATTGGCCTAATTTGAAGGAGACACTCTTATTGATCCTTCTTTAACTATAAAATTCAAAAGAATACCCTGCATTGAAAAGTCTTTTTACACTATTATTATTGAAGGTCTAACCAGTTTCTAAAAGCAAAAGCCTGATTGGTCTGGGAAGGATTCTTCCCTGGGATAATTAGGCTTAATTAGTAACATAAGGGAGGAAAGACCATATCCTTTGACATCAGAATTCCACTGCTAGGTATATACCCTAAGGAAGTAATGGACAAGAAAAAAGGCTCCACATACACCAAAACTTTTTTATTATTGCAAGGAGTTCAAAGCAAAATAAATATCCATCAGTTGAAGAATAACTAAACAAACTGAGGTAGATGAATGCAATGGAATATTATTGTTGTCATCCGGTCATTTTTCAGTGGTGTCTGACTTTTCATGACTTCATTTGGGGTGTTCTTGGCGGAGAAACTGGAGCGGTTTGCCATTTCCTTCTCCAGCTCATTTTCCAGATGAGGAAACTGAGGCAAACAGGGTTAAGTGACTAGCCCAGGGTTACACAGCTAGTAAATGTCTGAGGTCAGATTTCAATTCAGGAAGGTCAGTCTTACATGCCCAGGTCATGACTGAACAACAAAAGTTCTATGATCAAGTAGATAGGTATATAAATTTTGCACTATGGAATTTATTCCTCAAAATGAGTATAAAAAAATAAGAGTTTTCTAAGCCATATACTATTTCTCATTGACTTATTATTTCAGAGATACTACATCTTCATGTTAGTTTGATTTTGGGTACTCATCAGGGGCCTTTTGCCATAGAGTGTTTTTTTCCACCTTGTTCTGAGATTTCATTTGTGAGGCTAATTCTCAGTGTGTAAACTCCTTCCACAGATGAGACTAGGCAATTTTTATTTTTAAAGAGTAGCCTGGAACACTGATGGGGTAGATGATTTGCATGGCTATACATCCAGCACATGTCACAGACAAGCCTTCCTGAGTCTAGGTCTTTGTAACTCTAAGGTCAATCCTCTATGGACTACATGAGGCTGCCTTAGTCATGTCGTTAATGTGCTGCTGATCATTTAATCACATAACTCTCTCTTCCCCTCCTGGTATTTTTCATCTTACATGGGAGGAGGGAGAGATCCATTGGGACTACTGCTAACACCACGAGTCTTGGTTCTGTCACCACCAACTTACTTCTAATTCCCCAGGACTACTTCCATACCACTGATTTCCAGCTCATTGCTTATAGCCCCCCTCTCCACCTTGTTATTACCATCATCTACTGTCTTCTAGTATCTATTTCCATTTTCACCGATGATTTGAGCATCTGGTTTAGGTTTGTCCTCTCCATCCTATCTTTGGTAATTTCAGTATTGCCCTATAAGTTCCTTAGGGGAAAGGATCATGATAAAGAAGAGGAAAAGAGGTATCCCCTGTAACAACTAGCAGAGTCACTTGCACAGAGTGCCCTGCACACACCTCTATAAATGTGGGTTCCATGGCAGCTGAGTAGAGCCCTAAATCCTAGCAGAGGGCAATCTGTTTCCCTCGATTTAGGCCTGCATGGACCATGCCAGTGATGGCTTCTTTAGCTCCCCTAGGACCCTAGAGAAAGGTGAGGGCAGAAGATTTCTGGCTCAAAGTGCTCTGCTCCTGAATAGGGGGGTTCAGAAATCTACCATCTTCAGGTCACTGACACCCTAATGGTGAGACTGCAGATCTTTTTCACCAGGTCTCAAACTTGTCAGTTTCACAGCATCCACTGTGAGGAGTTTTATGTTGAGACAATAGAATTTCAATTAAACTCAACAAAATGATTTCTTTTTATTGGTTTGATTTTATTTTTCTTTTTTTTTTCTTTTGGAGAAAGACTCTGAAGAATATATCAGTACCGATTAGTCAATAGGAAATAGAACATCAAATATACAAAGATAACATTGTTAGAAATAATTTGGTATTAATATTACAAAACTCATGGAGTCTTCCAGTAACATGATTAGCTTTGTGACTCTGCCAGTCATGGAATGCATTTAGAAAACATATTTCTTCACCACCAGGGTGAAAAGATCACCCTCTGAATCTAAACCACACTCCCCCAAATCAAAACAGAAATACATAATGTGATATTAAAGATTGCATAGTTGGCCACTTGAATTTTCATCACTTATATTTTAAAGTTCTTGCATCTGGTTTGCTGAAGTAAAATCTCCTATTTTTAAATCTACTTTAAAGAGAGGATTAAATTTTCCAACTCCTCCTGTGCCTGATGATCCTAAAAAAAAATACAAACACGTAATGAGATAGAATATGTTTCTCTTAAAACATGTTTTTCTTTCCTTCCCTAGAAATAATTTTTCATTTTTTCCTCTTAAGGATGGGGGGGAGTGGGATAGATTTCTCAGTAGCAATTATTACAAAGAGCATATATAATAAGGTTGGATAGGAACTAGGTATGATTCATGTCTATGAAAATTTGGATAAGCTTGAGAAGTGTAGCAAAATGCTTCTTCCATGTAGTAGACAAACAGGAGGGGTCAATGAAGTGGGAAGAAGGATCTAGGGAGAGGGCTATCAGAGTTCTTGGAAGCTTGCCATGTTGGGATTTTTCCCAACACAGGGACAAAGACACTTTTTATGGTGAAGGATGTAGATCGTAACAAAATGGCTAGCATTTATGTTGTGAAGGTCTGCAATGCACTTTTACATGTATTATCTCATTTGGCTGCACAAACTCAAGATCACCTGAGACTTCTTGCCTAAGCAGATCATCTTTTGGGAGTAATAATCACACAATTTCTATGATTCCAAGGTGGTACTCACAGAGTGGGTGGCAGCCCTACACACTCTGTCCAAGTACCAATCGCCTTAGTGAAAACTTGCTCCTGAAGCCATATATGCAGAACCATGGAGATCAGGGGAACATCGGACCTTAGGGATCATCTCATCCAGCCCTCTCATTTTACAGATGATGACAAAGTCTCTGACTTCCCCAAGGTCACAGAACAAATACACAGCAGAGGTAGGAGGAGAGCCTGGGAATCCTGCTCTCTCCACCACAACAAAATGTGTCAGGAATCAATCCCATTGTGAATTTCAGTTCCCTTCTCTATAAAATGTGGGACTGGGTTTCTCAAGAATTCATGTTCCAGTCTTAAGATTCTATGGTCATGGACGCATATCTTTTTTTTTATACCTTACAGAATTAGTCTTCTACCTAGCATAAAGTTAGAATACATTCATTAACTACTTCTTTAAAGAATGTTAATGCCAACAAATGGTGACCTTTGCTTATAATATATGCCTATAAAGATACATTCTCTTGGCAAATGGCAGTTAACTGACATTCTTAACAAATGAGAGACTTAGTAGGAGTTATTACTGATAGGACACTGAAATAATTATTTATCCAGAACTGTTAAATGTGCCATATGTATATTTTAAATGGTTTACTGATGAATCAACACTTGAATTTCACTTTAATTATTTTTAATGACTGAGAAAAATAAAATTATTTCTTTACTGAAATTAAACATGATAAAAATATCAGGCTATTATAGTATCAAGAAAAAGCCAAAATAGTAACAGGTTCGCTAATGTCTTTTTTGTACTTGGACTGATGTCAGTACCAAGTGAGTATTTTTGACAAATAAATACTTAGAGATTTCAGATGTCCTTAGAGAGTTTCAACATTGTTCTCAAGATTAAATAATAGGAAGAAATGGTACATGATAATGACTTCCAAGATGCCTATAGTTTAAAAAAAAACTCCCTGTTACTACAGAAAAATAAGGCCATTATTACAAAAATTGATCTACAACACATTAACATAATTGAGTCAGTCAACAAGAATTTATTAAGAATTTACCATATGCTAGACTCTGTGCTAAGTGCTGGGGATGTAAGGAAAGGCAAAAAGATGGTCCCTGCCCTCAAGGACATTATGGTCCAATGGAGAAGACAGCATGCACATGAATATGTATACACAAGATACACAGAGAGTTAATGGAAGGCAATCAGAGAAGAGAAGGCTTTATCACTGGTGGGGGAATCGTAGAAAAGATTTCCTGCAGAAGGCAGGTTATGAGCTGAGTCTTGAAGGAAGCCAGGGAAACGAAGGCAGAGGTGAGTGGGCTGAGCATACAAATGCTTCGAGAGGAGAGAGAGAAGACTGAGTTGGAGAAAGTTCAGGTGGTCCAATGTTGCTGGATCATAGAACATTTGGTGGGGAGTAAAGTGTAAGCAGATCAATAACAACTTACATCGATAGCAGATGGCTCTTTACATACATTAACTTAGGTAGCTCACTCCAGTTCAAGCCATCAAAAGTTTTAAGTGCTTGGGTCATATAAAAGAGTGCTAGGAATAAAAAGATACAAGAAAGGCAGTCCAATTCTCCAGAAGTTATAGCTGGCAGTGGAGGCGGTGTGGAAGAGACAGGCTGGGGATGAGAAACATACACAAATGATGAAATTTGCTGTCATTGCTGGCAGCAGCTGGGTGGCACAGCTGATGGAGTACCAGGCTTAGGGTCAGGAACACTATGTGGCCTCAGACACTGACTAGTTGTGTGACCCTGGGCAAGTCACTTAACCCTGTTTGCCTCAGTTTCCTCATCTGTAAAATGAGCCAGAGAAGGAAATGGCAAACCACACCAGGATCTTTGCAAAAAAAAATCCCAAATGAGGTCACAGAGAGTAGAACATGACTGAAATGACTGAATAACAATAACAACAACAAGTGTTATGAGAAATCTGAAGGACGTGGGGGCAGAGAGCCTGTGGAAGTTTCAGAGCAGGCTTAATGAAGGAAGACTCTTCCCCACCTCCCAGAGATGGGGCTTGAAGAAAGAGAAATATTTCAAGAGACGGAGATGCGCAAGTGTTGGCCTACGTGAACCTGCCTGCAAATGAGAGAGAGGGCAAGGTGAAACTGGGCGGGGGGGAGTTCTTTCCACTCGGCTGGAATGTTGTATATTAAGAGGAACAATGTAAAATAAAGCTGGAAAGTGGGTCAGACACAGATTTGGAAGGGTTCCCTCAGAGCCACAGGAACCCAAAGGATCTGCAGTAAAGCAGTGGCCGGGTCAGTCTTGTGCCCCAAGACCATTATTTTGGCAGCTATGTGGAAGACGGAAGGAGAGGGGAGACTCTGAAGATTAATTAGGAGGCCATTATAACAGTCTGGGTGGCAGGTGGAGAGGGCCTGAGCTAGGGGATGCACATGAGTAGAGAGAGAAGGGAAAAGCTCTAGTCTGAATGTACTTGTCTGTACATGTGTTGTCAGTCACCCTTCCCTCTAACAGAAAGTGAGCTCCTTGAAGGCAGCTTTTATTTCTTTTCTGGTTTTTTTTTGTCTCCCCAGTTCCTGACACACTGCCTGGCACTTACTACATGCTTGCTGGATTGAACTGAATTAACTCAAGAAAGATTGTGGAGGTGGAAGTGACAAAACTTGAAAAATATGAAAGAGGGTAGATGGAAGAGAAAACAAATGTGGAAGTAAAGCTCCAGTGAACATTCTCCAACTATTGTGGATTCTGTGCCTTCCTCGGTTTCTTTCTAATATTCTGCATCTAGTGTCCCATAATGATTTTCTCTGCTTCTTTTCCAATGGCAAGTATTACTATGGTGATTTTTTTTAAAGTACTGTTTTTATTTGCTTAGGAAAGACTCCATCTTGAAACATAATTTATTTCATTTTTTTAAATGATGAGCTTTTTTCTCCATAGCAATGAGTTTTAATGCTCCTGCTGAGGCCAACAGAGCAGTCACTATTTATTTAGCTAGCATCCTCACACAGCTTTAGACAGAAGAATACTATTTATTTTAAGAGAAGAATGTTTCCCGGGGCCTTGGGTTATCCACTTGGGGCCAATGTGAGGCCACATGACCTGTACATAGGCTGCTATTTCAGAGTGAGGAAATCTAAACCTCTGAAAGCCAGAGCACAGGACCCCCTGGGCCTCAAGTCTGAAAGACAGGAAGGAGCTCACAGCATACTACGATCAGATAAGCGATTTCTGTCCCTGGGGGCTTAACATATTGGTGAATCTTCTGCATTCTTAGCGACTTTGTAAGAAGTGTTGGCAATGAAGAAAAAGCAGTTTTTAACCTTTGGGCTCATCCCTTTTTCCTTTGCCTTAGCTTTATTTATGTTCATGTCTCACAACTCCTTTCCCTGCTTTACCATATTTTAAGCTCCTTGAGGACAGAGAGTGAATCATATTAATTTCTGAAATCTCTTCCCTTGTGCTCATTGAATTGGTTTAGAAGGAGTCTCCACAGCAAGTGATCCTGCGTAGACCTGAATAAACCCTCCACTTAGGATCATAGGGATTTAGAACTGGAAGGGTCTGAGAGAAGGCCATTCAGTCCACCTCCGGTTCTCCCTGTATTACAGATGAGGAAACTGAGGTCTAGGGAGGTTATGGGATTGGCCCAAGGTCACACAGGTACTGAGTGGCAGAGCCAAGATTCAAACCTGAGACCTCTGCTATTAATTCCAGCACTTTCTCCACTGCTTTCCCTCTCTTCATTTCAACCTAGTTTTGCCTTGTTTTTCATGCGATTAAAGAATCATAGCATTTTAGAGGTGGAAAATAACCTAAAGCCTATCTCGTCCACTTCACACCCACAAAAGAATCCCCTTCCACAAGACGTCTGTTCTGTGGCCCTCCAGCATTTCCCTGAAGACCTCGAGGGAGGAAAGAACCCACTGTTCCTGGTGGCTCCCACCTCACCTTAGGAGAACTTTAATTGTAAGGAAGTTTTTTCCTTACTTCAAAGTCTAAAGTCCCTGCTTTGCAACTGCTACCCATTGCTTTACACTTCAACTGAAAGGAAAATACATGGGGCCTTCTCCCTCTGAACTTCCATTTTCTCAGAAGAAGGCAGCAGTGAGAGAGGCAGGTAGAGAGTAACTGCTAATGGTGCACTGCCTGCTGGATTCCTTTAATTGGTTAGCCAGAGCCTCCACATTGCTTAGACTTGGCTTACGACCAATAGTATCCATTGGTATTCACACAGAACTTTTACTTTTACTATATATTATTAGTCTTTCAATATTTATTTTATATTCTATTGTTATGATACTGGGAACAGTATAAAAGCCGATCCTGAAAGAAAATTGGAGAAAACCATAAACGTTTGAATTACAAAATACGATATGATGCCTTGTTTTAACCATGTCCATCAGGGTAAAAAACTTCTCTCATACATTATGAAACTCTATTAGTGAGCACTTATAAAGCTCATATATACTACATATGTCTCATATACAGTAATCACAAAATATAAGAACTGAGAGGGGCTCAAGATATCTAGTAATCCAAACCCCTAATTTTACAAATAAGAAAACCAGGTTAAGTGAATGGTCTAAGGTCACACAGCTACACAGGGCTGAAACCCAGCCGAACCCAGCTTTCTTGTCTCCTCATCCTTCCACCACACTGTACGGCACCTGATTATTAGAAGGCTCAGAACCTCCATCTTAAAACATGAAAAGAGAGACTTCCCTTTGGCATATATGCAGGTGGCTTAATCACTAATCAACAGAGCAGCAGGTGAAGGGAGGGCTCAATATCTCTTGGTGAGGGGAGGAGACGCTTTCTGTTCCATAGCCAGAGTGACGCTAATCCAGAGCAGCTGTCTGGTACTGAACATATCTGACCAAGGAGAGCCAATGGAGAGACTATGGCAGGCCCAGAGTATGGCTCTTTATCATTCGAGCATTCGAGTTAGAAAAACAAGCTGAGTACTCGGCTTCCTGAGGTGGGAGTGTACCAAAGCACTTGGCAGCTGAGGATTCTGGTCACTTGATTGCTAAAAAGGCAGCTGTGTAGTAGGGACTTAAGCACCATTAGCCGCAAGGCTAACAATGCATTTCATCTTGTTTGGTAAAAACCATTTCCACTGAAGCCTTCCTCTTCTGATGCCTCGTTGTAGCAGGTAAATGGACTCTGGTTTTTCAAGACTGTGCCAGTGTGGCATAAGAGTAGAGGCTGGGAGATGGACGGTCATCTAAATGCCAGCCCACTTAAGTGCAGAGAGGTTTACCACTGGAGTGCTAGACCTGAAGGCAAGAAAACCTCAGTTCAGATCCAGCATCTGACACTTACTAGTTGTGATCCTGGACAAGTCATTTAACTGTTGTTTGCCTCAATTTCCTCATCTGTAAAGTGGGGATAATAATAGCACCTACCTTACAGGGTTGTTGTGATGATAAATGAAATAATATTTGTAAAGCATTTACCATGGTGCCTAGCACATAGTGGATGTTTAATAAATGCTTTTTCTCTTCCTTCCTTTCTTTCTCTCTCTTTGTTTCTTCCTTCCTTCATCTTAAATCTATTCTTAAATCCTACTTTAAATCATCTTAAATCACACCTTCGATCTGTCCTTCTCTACTTTGTCTTCACACAGATGCCAAAGATGTTACAGATGCCACTTTCCTAAAATGCAGGTCTGATCACATTATCTTCCTATTCAATAACCTCCAATGGCTCCTTCTTACTTCTAGAAACAAGTATTAACTCCTCTCTTTGTCATTTAAAGCTCTTTACAAATTAGCCCCTTCCTGTCTTTGTAGTGTTCTCACATATTGCTCCCCTTACAGACCTGCCTTGTATTCGTGATGCATGACATCATTCCTCTCCATGCCCCTCTCCCTCAATGCTCTCCCTCCTAACCTCTCAGCCTTTCAGTCTCTGGCTTCCTTTCAGATTCATCTTTGATGCCACCTTCTGCAGGAGGCCTTTCCTGGTCTCCCCCTGCCACAGCTGCTGCTGCCCTCCCTTCTAATATATTCTATATATATTCTTTCCTTCTATATATTCTGTGTGTTTCTTGCATATACTTGTTCAAGGACATATGTGTCAACAATCCGGCTAGCAGCTGTTGTGGGGGTAAAAGCCCAACAACAAGAATGCTACCAGCACTGGTTCTTTTGATCTGCTTAACTAAGGAAAGCTATGTGAAGGGGTTGACAAACTTACTTTAATTCAGAATACAAATATCATTCACTTAGTTCAGGGGAAGAGACCAACACACTGAACTTCAGAGCAAATTACAACCACATTACAAACATCAACAGACAGACCAAGTACAGATTCATAGTTACCAACATCTAGGCTCAGCCCAGGAGCTCAGAACAAGGGCTGGCCCAGAGTCATGCACACCACCACCGCTGTGGGTAAGAGCTCCAAAGAATAGAAAGCCAACCCCCGGTTTTATATCTTTTTCAGGGTCAGGGGTGAGTCACACATGCAACTCACCCACGTGACCTAGAATCGTCACAAAGAGGCGACTTAAACCCACGTGGTCTAAAAGCCTCTGCTGTCCCAGACATGTAAACTAGGCCCTCTCTGGAGTTAGCCCCACCTTGCTTGCCAATCCACACCCACATAGGTTTTACACCTAATAGGGGTTTGGGCCTGGGGCTTAGCACTTAGTAAGACTCAATGAAATACACTGAATTACTCAAAGCAAACAAAAGCCAAACTCTTCAAGGGCACTTGTTTGAACTAAGTGCTAAGGAGCCCATTTTGCTTACCAACACAACATATTGTCTCCCTGTTAAAATATAAGTGCCTTGAGGGTAGGAACTGCTTTCCATTTTTCGTTGTAGCCTCAGTGCTTAGCACAGAACTTGGGATACAGTAACTCTTAATAAAATAATGTTTATTGATTAATTAAACCTCAGAATTTTACAGGATTTTCTCAATCAGATTCACAATCTAGCCTATCTATAGCCAGTTCTTGCTTAATATGTATACAGTAAAAACTAAGTGGATGAAATTTTTATTAACCACACTATGACAGGCAACAGGATGGCAGCTCACTGAATTAGAACATCAAGGCCTCTATCAGGATCGGCACTACAGATAAAAGTGAAATATGCCTAGAAGTATAAAAGAAGGCTGGTTTGCATTTTGGAAATTGTGCAATGCTTTCAATGATCCCAAGTTACTCCTTTAAAAAATACATCTTTTAACACAGATGTTTCTTAATGATGACATACAGTTGCATATCTCGTAACTCTACAATCTCTGAGGAATTGAAGCTGTAGGTTGATTTTTTGCATCCTGTATTGCATTGTAGCTATTTGGGTATGTTTTACCTCCTCTACCAGATTACAAGCACTTGAAGGCAAGGACCATGTATTGTCTACCCTTGTGTCTCCTCCAGTCCTTAACAAAGAATGGGTGTTCAATGAATACTCATGGAATTAATGAACTCTACATAGCATACATCACTATGTTGTAAGTGAATGAGAACATTAGCCATGCAGAAATGAGAAAGACACTTGATGCATGCAACCTGTTCAGTTACAGAATCAAATCATCACACTGATTGGAATCAGACTCCCAGGTTACGCAGAGCTCTTCAGCAGGACTTGCTCCTCACACAAGTAAATGCTGTCACCAATCTAGCTGGTGGGGTTTACTGTTATTCATCCCCTTTGGTTATCCCCTTTTCAGTCCCAGCAATACTGAATTCCCAGTTGCCTAAGACTAAACCACTCCTCTCTCCAGCACTCATTTCCTGTTCTCTTATCACCATCTGCTTAACCCTGGGGATCTCATGTACCATTCCAGCTACAGTGCCTTCTCGAATTCCCATTCCATCATCAATACATTTCCCTTTATCTTTTCCTTCTAATGTTTCTTCCACCTTCCTCTCTCTTTCTCTAATGTTCAAATCTCTTTCTTTCTTCCCCAGTTCTTCATCTCAAAAACAAACAAACCTCACTTGACCCTACCACCTACCCTTACACTCTCTTACTCTGTGACTCTCCTCTTTCACAGGTAAACTCTTACAAAAATCTGTCTACATTTGTGGCCTCCATTTCTTCTTCTCTCAGTCCCTTCTTAGCCCTCTGCAGTCCAGCTTCTCACTTCACACTAAACTGGAATGGCTCTTTACAAAGTTACCAGTGATCTCCTGATTGCCAAACCTTCATCCTTCTTGACCTCTCTGGAGGATTGTTGACACTGCCGACCACTTCTCTTCCTAAATACTCTCTCCTATAAGACCTCATGATGTTTCCCTCTCAAGGTTTTCTTCTTACCCATCTCACTGCTCCTTCTGAGTCTTTTTTGCAAATCCATCATCTTCTCCTCTCTGTGCATACATTCAAAACTCTATTCCGGGACCTTATTTCTCTCTACACCCTTACTCTTGATTATCTCATCAGCTCCCAAGAGTTTTATTATCAGTCTCTATGCAGATGATTCTCTTTGCTCTCAAGGCAATTGCAACCATTTTCCCCTTTGGACAAACAGCACTTCTAAACTCTCCATTTGCACCTTTACAGTACAGTTTGCCTTATATTATCATTATTTGAAATGAAAAAAAAAATTCTCATTTGGAGTCACAGGTCCAGTATCTGCTATTCAATACCTGTGTGACCTTGATCATTTTTAAAAGCAAAATCGTCATTTGTGATCTTCTCATTTTCATTACTTTTGGAATTTTCTCCTTTTTCACGTTATCTTAAGAATCAAACCCTCAGTTTCTTTAAAATTGTGTTGCTCCTGGCAAGGCATTTTCTTATACGTATTTAGTTCTTGTCAAGTCATCCTTTCAAGTATCATTGCCATACTCTCCCAAAGTATTGTGGTAGTAATATTAATAGCAAAGGCTAATAATATTTATATAACACTTCAAACTTTTCAAAGAGTTTTGTGTATATTACCTCATTCAATTTTTACCACAACCCCAAGAGGTGGGTGCTATTTTTATTCCCATCTTATTTATGAAGAACTGAGGCAGACGGAAGTTAAGTGACTTGCCCAGGTTCCCACAGCTAGTAAGTGTCTGGGGATGGATTTGAACTCAGGTCTTCCTGACTTTAGGCCCAGTGTTTTGTCCTCTGTGTCAACTAACTGTCCTCTACAATAATCACGTCCAAATATACTGGTTCCATTATAACTGCTGAAGAGAATATATATTATTGTCCTATTTTAACCTAAAAATATTCTAGGGATGATCTGACTTAGCTGGATTTTACACTAAATTCTCTGTGACTTATTTCCTCTTTAAGTTCATATTCATAGTTTTGTGAATTGATATTGTTAATAAAGGCAGTGAGGTGGTGCAGTGGATAGATATACTGGCCTGGCTTCAAGAAGACTCAAATCTGCCCTCAGACACTTACTGGCTGTATGACCCTAGGCAAGTCACTTCACCCTGTTTGCCTCTATTTCCTCACCTGTAAAATGAGCTGGAGAAGGAAATGGCAAACTACTCCAGTATATCTGCCAAGAAACCTCCAAAATGGGGTCACACATAGTCAGACATGACTGAACAGCACCACCACTGTTAATAATCTTGTGTCATTCTTTTGAAAATGTCTTCTTACCCCCACGGATGTAAATAAGAATCTCATCTGTAACTTATAATCTTAGAAAGTTGCCCGCAGGTACTGTAGGATGTGACTTGATTCTGGCCACACAGCTAGTAAGGTTCAGAGGCAGGGCTTAGACACAGGTCCTTTTCTATAATGTGCTGCTGATGTCGCTGCTTTCTAAACTAGCATTACTTGTGGCTGTCTTGTTTTCTAGAATGGAGGGTAAGTGTAGAGAATCTAGATCTGAGTGGGGCTCTAGAGCCCCTCCAGTCCTGGCTCTTCATTTTAGAAAGTCCAGTGCCTTGCCCAAAGTTACCCAGATTCTTAGAACCAGAGACCGTTTTTAAACAGGTCCAGTCTTTCTCCAGAACACTGAGTGCTCTGCCCCGTGCTGTTCGCCCCTCATGTTTACAGTCTGAAGCCGGGGGTGGCCTCTTTCAGCCGCCTGGCTGTGACAGGTTTTCACAGGCTATTTTTTTAAGGGAAGGTCATATGTATGAAAAATAACACAATAGCTATTAACTCCAGCTTTGACCCCAGGCTTCTAACCCATCTAACACTTCTAAAGTAGAACCTGGGAATTATAAGAAAACAATTGAAAAAAACAGAAGACAGCAGTGGCCCTGTTCTATTTATGCCTCATCTGAAGAAGGGACTGGGCTACAAAAGGGACTCGGCTTCCTTTGCTGTCACAACCATGAAAAACAGGCAGCTTTGAGCTCTGCTTCTCAGATGGTGGTTCAGAGAAGGCTTGTGGTTATAAGGGAGCAAGAAGACAACACCAATTCATTCTTGCTCCCCTGATGTCAGGAGAAGGCTTACACATAGATTGAGACACTAACAGACTAGACTCCCTGAAGTTATTGGCACATTGTGAACCGATCACTGAATGCTGTCAAAATTATGTTACTTGCAGCACCCGAAACAGTGGGGCTTAGCAGATAAAGCACTGGAGTGTAGATGGAAAATCTGTGTTTAAGTCCTGGCTTTGTGACTTACTAGCTGGATGGCAGTGGTGCCCTTACCTATAGAACTAGAGGGCTGGACTAGATGGCCTCTGAAGGTCTCTCCAGCTTCAATATCCTAGCATGCACCTTTTGTCAGTTCTCAGCAAAAGCTGCCTGTTTGGAACAGGTATAGGTCACAAAAGGTGGGGGAGGAACAGGAAGAGGAGCACAACGACCAGGAGGCAGCAGCTAGAGCAATCAGACATGTTCCATGGCAGGCCTGCTCACCTCTCTCCTACAGACTCTGGCCGGGGTGCCTCCTAAGGAGAACCAGGACCTAGACGGAGTGGGCAGCTCTTTGTATTCCAGAATCAGAGTTCTTTCTATTGCTTCCTATCCCTGTCCCTCTACCAGCTCTCTGACTCTATCTTGTTCCTTACTTCTCTACCTTGATCATTCTGTTTCCTCTGCCAAGCCCCAAGTGGGTATAGTATACTGTGGACTGCAGCCTTACAGTTAGCTTGCCCCATAAACACACTTCGTCCTAGATATTTAGCAGAATGGAGAAAGTCAAAGTCAGAATGTCTCTGAATCAAATAAAGATTAAAATGCCCTTAAGCTAATTATATTTTAAGTTACATTTTGTATTTTAAGAAATACATATCTCGACATCTCTGTCTCTTTCTCTCCGAATTTCTCTCATAAGGAAAGAAAAGAGTAAGCGAGAATAGAAGATTTGGATCAGTACTGTGATCTATACTTACCTTTTTGTTAACAGAGCAAACTAGCAAAGCAGAATCACAATACATCAAAGCATTTTCTTTTTGTCCAAGATCTTTGTAGCACTGAAAGAAAAAAAAAATCAAATTAATGTCCTAAAAACACAAAATTTCAAAACTTTCTTAAAATTATTTTTAGTTACCTTTGCCAAATATACATAATTGTACTTGGAATATCCAGGTTTTAACTCTTCAGCCTAGTCAAAGAATCAAAGCAAAACAAAATGAAAAC
Source organism: Trichosurus vulpecula (assembly GCF_011100635.1). Classification (NCBI taxonomy): domain Eukaryota; kingdom Metazoa; phylum Chordata; class Mammalia; order Diprotodontia; family Phalangeridae; genus Trichosurus; species Trichosurus vulpecula. Next base: position 357,340,580 of record NC_050575.1, read on the forward strand.
TAGCAAAAAGGGACAAGGGGAAATTGAAAAATAAATGATGCGAATATGATCAATTTCAAATGCCAAAGTACAAATTTCACTAAGATTATATCTTCAATAAAGGCATATTTTTTTATCAGATACAATACTATACCATCTTGTGGAAGAAAATATCATTTGCTTTTGGATCAATTTACAAAAGCTGTATTGGTTATTATCTCCACAGAAATTAATTATCATTGCATGTATGGTTTCTGAAATTTCCCTTGCAAATAAATACATTTACATAAACTCAAGATAGCTCAGACAACTGAATTTTAAAAATTTACTTCACAAGTATGGGACTGAAGAGAAGTGATTTGGTAAAAGTTTCCATGAAAAAGATATGAGGGTTTTAGTAAAATGCAAACTCAAAAAGGGTCAAAAGTATGATACAGCTGCCAAAAAAACCCAGTGTAATTTTAGGCTGCATTAAGAAGACACAACATAAAAAAGAGGGGGAAGAGGGAGAGCAGTAGCAGAGATGTTAGAGATCTCAGGTGTTGTACGACTCCCTGGTCTGGAGTATTGGGTACAGTATAGGACACTATACCAAAGGAAAGAAAACCACTGACAGACTGGAACAGGTCCAGGAGAAGGTGACAAGATGGTAAAAAGACTGTAAACCATGCTGAGGAGGATCAGCTGAAAGAATTAGGGATATTTAACCTGAAGAAATGTGTGTGGGAGTAAGGGCAGGAAGAGGAAGGGCAGGAAGAGGCAGGGCAGAAAGAGGCTGATATGGTTGTCTGAACATTCTATAGGGATGTCATAGGGAAATAGACTTGTTCTGACACTCTGTGGTTCTGATAAGGGAAAGAAACGGGATGCTAAAAGTTATTGGCATCTTATGTTGGCCACATTTGAGATGAGTACTCCTGATCATGACAAAGTGGTATTTAGGTCTCCAAAGAGTACGGGTCACCCCCAAAAGAGGGGGTCCTAAGTTCCATGTTGGAAGTTGGGGTGATATTGGGTTAGAGCCTTTATATCATCTCAGTCATCATCATCCTCATCCTCATCCTCTTCCTCTCCCCCTCCTCTTCCTTCTTTCTCCTCCTTTCTCTACTTCTTCTGTGTTTTCCTTTTCCCCTTCTTTTCTTTCTTCTTCTATAACAAGACATTAGAAGCCTTTCATATGGTAGGAGTCTTCTTCTTGACCTGTTGACCTGATATGTGATCTGAATCCCAGAGGAGTCCATCAGCTAGCTGTCCAACCATCATTATCTAACCATTGCCCTCACTTCATTACTGGCCAACTTTGTTTCTAGTGATATGTGTGTGTGTGTGTGTGTGTGTGTGTGTGTGTGTGTATACACACACTTATAATTGTCCAGAAATTAGTGCAGTTCTTCACATAGGCCACTTTCTTTTAATGGATATTTCTACTCATTAGCTCAAGTGAAAGGTAAAGTTTAGATGAGCAAAAGAATGATGGTAAAATATATTTCCATCAAGTTATGATAGCTTGAAAGGCAGACAGTATGTCATAATGGGATAGAAAGCTTATTTTGGTGCCAGGAAGATCTGAGTTCAAGTCCCGTCTCTGACACTATCCATCTGACACTGTGTGGAGGACTGAGGGAGAGAACAAAGGGAAGTACCCTAAAGAATACGGAGGTGTGCACATGTTGTGAGTTGTACCAATGGAAACAGGACTTTCATTGAGGAGATCATAAACCCATAAAAGAAATGAAGCATAAAAAGTTGGCCTTCAGGTTTGTAAGTCAGTCTAATGTGGTTTTGGTTTGTGTGACTTGATCACCAGAGCCTACTCACTCCTTGGTGAATTGACAAAACTGAATTTTTGAGCCTAAAAAGCTCAACGAAGATCACAAAAAGGCTTAATCTTGGCTCTGCCAGATTTACTATATTAGCTTAAGCAAAAGAATTCAAATTATTTGGGTTAAAGATTTCTTGTCTGTTGATACTATTATCATTCTCCCACAAGAAAGTGTCATCTATTACATATCAAGGTTATCTGAATACTCCAATTGTCCCATGCTGTTGTATGTAAGAATTATAACTTTTATAGGAGCATGTTCTTTAGCTAGCTAGGATCCTGTTAAGATTGTGACACACAGATAATTAAATTTCTTTAAAACAAAAGCAGGTAGCCAAGATTACCTTCAGGAAATTTCTCAAAGCTTCTTCTAGAGTCGAAGTTGGTACCACCCCAAAGAGAGCCGAGGCCATTTTCTTCTCCATCCAATTCAATTTGCAAACCTATAGAAAAACACCCCCTTTGGCTGGTTGTCTTTGGACTGAGCAGTCTTTATTAGACTTTATTATGTCGACAGACTTCAAGTTATTAAAAAGAGTTTTGATAAAATTAATTCTAAAGTAAAATGAATTCCATAAGTCCTATATTAAAATGATTTTATAAATTGCCATGGATATGAAATTTGTATATGCTCTAAGAATTTAAAAAAGGAACTATTTATATTAATTCCACTTAAGTCATACTGGCTCTGAAGATCATATAATACTTTCAATCATAGCATATGTTAGCTACCTATTATTTTTAGTGCACACGTAGTAGGTGCTTACTGGACATGTGAGCTAAGATAGTTATTGAAAAAGTGTTGAGAAGGGAAGGAGGAAGAACACAAAGACAAATCTCATATCTGTGACTGAGGTTTACACTGGCTAAATAAATGAATATAGACTAGCAAATGTGTATTGATGTAACATGATGCTCAGACATCAATACAGAGATAAAAGAGACCCACTTACAGAATAGCAGTATCTTCCATTGAGGTAATACGAAAGGGGTTCATCAGGTATAAGTTCTAATGCTCTATCTAGATGTTTCTGAAAGAAAACCAATCAAAAGGAAATATTATTTAACTAGTTTAAGGCATTATTGAGCTTAATGAATTGCACTGAGATCTGGCAAAACAAAACAAATCGTATTATTAAATTTAGTAAATAATGTTTCAAAACTAATTTGTTACTATTTTTAGTAAACATTTCAAAAACACTTGTTCGTTATATCACAACCTATATATGATGACCAAAGAATTATACATTCAATTTAAGGGGAAAATATTGGTTATAAAATACAGAATATTCAAACCCCCAAATTCTCACCTGCTTACAATTTAACTTAGTGATCCAGAGTGGGGCAGACAAATTTCTAGAAGGCCAAGCCAGGATGAAACATCTAATAGCCAAGTGAAAAACAAAGTCAAATTCCCCAGGCATGGCCAAAATTTTTTTTCTGTCCTTACCTTTTTACTTTTTAAAGAAGGTTACATGTTTCTCAACATTATTTATGCCCTGGTGTGTTGAAAAATTGTCTCCTCTCAGGAGAAATAAATTTTCCCTCTTCTTAATAAGGAGATCAGGCCCATTGTGTATAAAAGAACATGAAGAACACCTGTGACCAGGCATGCCATTAAATAACCTAATATTTAGCAATGTTGCTAATAATACTTATAACTAGTGCTATTTAGCTGTATTGTCTGTTAGAAAAATTTGTAATATGAATTATTATTTCCTTGGAAAGAAAATTATCTTAATAATCCTAAACATTAAACAATCGTCAAATCATTCCTTTTTGGCTTCAGACTACAGAATAGATAGATATACTCTGCTTGATAGAAAACCATTAGCAAATACACATTTGGTAATAATTACCCATATCTTATAACCTATTTTACAGAAAATGCCTGCCTAAATCACAAAGCATTTATAAGAGATACTAAACAAATACTAACAGAGCCATTGACTAATGGCTAAATAAAATTAGGTAACAATCCTAGAGTAGAAATGTGGCCATGGGAATCAATTTAGAATTAAGATTTTCCATAGTTAATCCATAGAATGGAGAATCCAACGTAAATAAAAGAAAACTGAAGGCCCCATTAGTTACAAAAGTCTCAGCAAAAGTCCATAGAGGCCTGTGAGACTCAGAAGTGGCCAGCAAGTTGTTCCTTGGTTGCCAAGTTGTCAGTGTCAAAATGAGGCCATTTTGGCCATGCCGGGGGAACTTGACTTTGCTTTTCACTCAGTTACTATGTTTCATCCTGGCTCAGCCTTCTAGAAATTTGTCTGCCCCACTTGGGATCACTAAGTTAAATTGTAAGCAGGTGAGAATTTGGGGTTTTGAATATTCTATATTTTGTAACCAGCATTTTTCCCTTAAATTGAATGTAGAATTCTTTCGTCATCATATGTAGATACTGATATAATGAATGCGTGTTTTTGAAATGTTTACTAAAAGTAGTAACAAATATGTTTTTGGAACATTATTACAATATAGTGATATGTTAAGAAAAATGTTCCGAATCATGCAGAAAGGAGAAAAATAATGGAAAGATGGTATGACTACAAAAAATAAATATTTGCAAAACTTGAACATCTGATTTCAAAAGGAATATAAAATAGCAGAGGGAAGGATAGCAGATATTTTTCCTGGGCATAGGTAGATATCATTGATTTTTGGATTTCATTTTCATCAAATAAATGGCATTTATATTCCTACTGTGGGCAGCTAGGTGGTGCAGTTTTTATAATATATTTTGGTGGTCATGCATTATGCATGTAAAGAAAGGGAAAAGGCTAAAGTATCTTCATTGGAGATATATTTTTAAAAAGATATTGATATAATTTTTTCTACTAATCTGCAAGATTGTTATTAGACCTCACTTACCTACGATTATATGGTTAATTTGCTATCAGTGGATCTAGTGTCTAATCATTAATTTATAATATAAGCAACATTCATCTGCTGTCTATTTTCTCTTAACCTAAAATTATGAATCCATACTAATTTTCAACAATCTCATTTTTGTTGACTTAAAGATAGCCATTAAATTTTCTCCTTGTTTTAAAAAAGATAAGAAAATCCAAACATGAGATCTGATTTTCTTGAATTACTTAATTTTAACAACTTCATTTATACTAAAAAAATACAACTCAAAAAAGATACCTTAAAAAGATGGCCATATTTAATTTTATTTTGTAATCCCCCACACTCAGCTACATAGCCACACAAATTAGCATACCTAAAAAGAAATCACAGTTAAAATAGTGACACTTTAAATGACTTCAAATTAAACAATAAAAATTATTGATTCAGTCAGTGGTAATCAAAAGTATTCCTAAAAATAGACATTAAAAATTAAAGCCTTTCCAACAAGAATAAATAAATAAAATAATATGTTTTCCTGGACATTTTATTTTTTTTAAATATTCTTCTTAAATTCTTTTTTTTTTGTATCTGTATGTATTACATATATAAAATTATCGTAGAAGGAATATGTTCCTCTGGAATTGTATTCTTCTTATTAGGCACACACAGGCTGTTTTAAATATTATCATATCTGTATATAAATTATTTTATATCAACTATGTACCACTATATAAGAGGGACTTAAAAAATGTTTGTTGAGCTAAATGAATATCTATTAAACAGTACACGTCTTGTAAGGTAGCTCTAGCTGGTAAAGACTGGCAGCTGGGGACCAGGGAAGGCCACCTACAGCAGGTGGTATTTAAACTGAGTCTTGAAGGAAGCTAGCAAAACTAAGAGAAGGCAGTAAAGTGGAGAACATGGCACACATTTGGGGATAGTTGGTGTGAAAGTAGAAGAGAGGAGATAGAGGAATACAAAGTGGGCAGATCATAAAGTGTATAGAGGGTAGGAGGGTGTAAAAAGACTGGAAATTTAGGAAGGTTTTTAAAAGCTTTAAATGTCAAATAAAGAAGTTTATATGTGCTCTTGGATACCACTAGATAGGATCCCTCTTGGACTTTACTGAGCAGGGGGTAAAAGGGTGAGATCTGTGTTTTAGGAAAACCACTTTAGTGGCTGATGGATTAGAGTGGGAAGAGCCTTGAGGCAGAGAGATCAATTAGGTAACTACTGCAATAGCTCAGGTGAGAGGGAATGAGGGGGTTGTATAACTAGAGAAAAAGGGACCATACGGAGGCAGAAATGACAAGATTTGGTGATGGGTTGGATATGTGTGGTAAGGCATCAAGGAAGACACCAGGATTGTGAACTTGAGTAACTGGAAGGCTGGTGGTGCCCCGATAATATGTAAGTTTGGAAGAAGGGACGGTTTTTGGGAAAAGCTAATGAGTTCTGTTTTGGACATGCTGAATTTGAGAATCCTATGAGACACTGAGATGTCCAAAAAGGAGGTGGTGATGTTGGACTGCAGTTCAGAAAAGAGACTGGAGATGGATCTGGGAATCATTTGCATGGAGATAATAAGTGAACCCATGGGAATTTATGAAATCACCAAATTAGTGCTAATTTATCACAAAATCACTCATTTGTAAAGGTACTCACTAACAAATATAGGAATTAAATAAGGATAAATCATTTTCATTTCAAGAAAAAATCCAAAGGTCACAGAAAATAGGCACTGGTCCTAGTCCAATACATCACTTGCGCATCTTACAGAGTAATCATTTTTAAAAAATACTTCAGCAGATCCATAATCTCATAGAATCTCAGAACTTTGGACTCATCTGGTTTAAGGTTTTCATTTTTTAGAGGAAACTGATGCCCAGTGGTGAAGAGACTTACTCAAGGTCACATAGCTCAGACTTGAACCTCGTACTTCTTACCAAATACGATAATACATGTGAAGCCCCTTCTTGTTGGGTCGGGGGTGGGGAGAAAAAGAGAGAAACTGGGTGGGGGAAGAGATGGGAGGAGAGGGGGGAGAGAGAGTGATGAAAAGAGAGGGAAGGAGGAAAGAAGGAAGAGAGAGACAGACAAGACAGACAGACAACACTTAAATATGAGATGAAAGCTAAGTCTTGGGCTATTTGTCCTGGGATTCTTCCCAACAGTGTTGTCCACCTATTTATAGTAAACACTCCTTCAGAAAGCTTTTTTAAAAAATAATTTTTTAATATGGAGAAAAAACTCATTATAAATAAATAGGCAAGATTTAAAGGAAGGAGGAAACTCTTGAGAATAAGTTATAACAATTTGCCTAGCACTGATGAGGAAGACGAGGGGAAAGAAGTGGAGAAGAAATGTTTCACCAGGTTCTAGTGTGGCAACAAATTGTGTCCAGGCAAATCACCCCTTGAGGTGGTCAGTAAGTCAGATAAGGCTCTGAGTACTAATGATTATTTTCAGTTCAGGGTAGGAGAGTCTTTCCCTGCAATCAGCTAGCTGCTAACCCAGTACTCATATGCACTGTGAGGCTCCAAAATTCCCACTGTCTCCGATCCCATAATTATTCACCTGGGAAAAATTACATTTTCCATCATTGACAATACCCCTTGCTGAAAAGGGGCTACACTTATAAAGTGCTTTGCAAACCTTAAAGCATAAAATAATTGCCAACAATTGTTATAATAATTATTATTATTCATATATTAATATCATTAATAATAATGTAATTATTATTAAATTCAAGTCTAGTGCTCTTTCCATTAAATCATTCATAGATAAGCTTTTAACAACATTAATATGACTTCTAATAATGCAGATTACCATACATTTATACTACCTAGTCCTATATGATTTCTGTCCATGTCTTTCTATGAATCCTTCATAGAGGAACTTCCTAACATACTGGACTTTATCACAGTTTATATTATATGTGATATAAAATTATAACGTTATAATAATATGTAATAATATTACATATATTATAAATTATATATTGATATCACAGTTTATATATTTATGTATGTACATATATACATAGACATATATATCACGTATTAAACATAGTAATTGCTTATTCCCCTTCAACTTTCAATTCTATGTAGCCTTTGAATGATAAGAACTAAGACTACATGAAGGGCTGCCCTGAGAAAGAGTGATTAAATTTATTCTGCATAGCTCCAGAAGACAGAAGTACCACTAACGAGAGGCAGATTTTTAGACAATATAAGGAAAAAACTTCTGAATTATCAGATCTATCCCAAAAGGGAATAGATTACTTTGTGAGATACTGAACATCCAATCTTTGGAAGAATTCATAGGCTGGATTATCACCTGCGATGGATGCTGCAGAGGGGACTTTGGAAAGCTTTTCCAACTTTGAAATTCAAGGATTCTATGAATATTTTTATCATTCTAATTCATTAGTAGTTCGCTTTTGTTTACACTATTGATGTGTACACACTGCTGGGATGGACTGCCAAGAATAAAGTTTTACATGTAAATGATATCATCGCTTGAGAATTAATTACATCAGGAACTCCTACCCTATAGCCTTGTACCCCCATCTAGTGGTTCAACTCAGAATCCGAAATAATGACGACGTATGGAAACAGTGCTGAGTCTTCTTATCTTTGTGTGAACACTGTGAACAGCCCTTGAAGTAAATGACGCTCAAATCTTTAAGTTTTATATCCATTTTTGTTATTATTACAGAAAAAAAAAATCATTCTTTTCATCTTCTCTGGCGGGACTTCAGATAAAAACAATTCTGGGTCAAGTCACTATCATCCTATTATCCTTTCTCATTTAAAGTTCTGCGGAATACAGAGAGATCAAACAACTGTTTTTGTAGATGAATAAAAGTGTTAGGCTATAAACTCCTACCAAGAGCGTCCTCATTGGATATTACATACCTCATTTTGCTTCCACAGGACTTTGATTACTTCAGGGAGCTTCATAGATTTTAAGTTTTTTATTGCACCCAGCTTGGAGGCTGAGTCCTTGGTGTGGAAACAGCTACTAAAAACATTATCCTTAAGTTTTCAGAGATCAAGATTGTATCCAGATATTTCAGGGCGATAGTTTGAAAAATTAAGGCCATTCACCCTAAGGTTCCTCTTCTTGTCCCCCTCCTCATCTCACGTCACTCAGACGCTTTCTCCCCACGTCCTCCTTCAGCCCTATCGCGCACAATGAGGCGGCCTTTCTGCTTGCTGAGGCAAACTATTTTCTATGTATGAGTGATCCCAATCCATGCCATGATCTCCAGCAGCTGTCCAATCATTCCCACTCTCACTAATCTGAACTACCTCCCCGTCTATCGGCTCCTTCCCTGCTATCTACAACCATGGCCGCTGACTCCACCATCCTCAAACTCCTCACCTGATCCATCTCTCTATCCCTGTCAGCCATCATCCTACACCTCTCCTCCCTTTTATGGCTGAACTCTAAGAAACTATCTACAACAGACCTCCACTTCCTTTCCTCTTACTTCTTAACCGCAGTTTGGCTTCTGACTTAATCATCCAACTGAAACTGCTCTCTCCAAAGCTACCAGTGAGCTCTTCACTGCCGAATCTAGTGGCTTTGTCTTCTCAGTCCTCATCCTTCTTGATTTCTCCACAGTCTTTGATCCCCTTTCTCCTAGATACTCTCTTCTCAACAGGTCTGTGTGACATTGCTTTCTCCTGCTTCTCCTTCTACCTTAGAACTTGCCTAGGTATTGAAATTTACCTAGGTCGGTTCCTCCTTCTTTAAAAATACACAACCAGTGATAGCTTAGACCACTGTGGCTTTTATAATTTAAAACATTTTGAGCAAAGCAAATGCTTGTTTCCTCATCAGGAAACAAGAATACTTTCTTGTCATCATCCGGTATCAAAAGCATTTCACAGTTTGATTTATCTTTATCTAGATGGATTCTTTTGATATTCAGTACTTTCAAAAGCAAACACGTCTAAATTTAGACTGAGTCTTTACCAGCGGAGTATCCATAGCTAGGTGCTAATACAACATACGTCAGCATACCGGCTGAAGTCCATGTGTTAACAAAAAGATTAACCTAAAATGTTCACCAACATCATTCTTAGAAATTTCATCACAGTCCTGCATGGTAAGAGACCTGATTGGTTCTTGGGTATTTATCATATTCACCATGAAGAAGCAAATATCAATAGATGTCTTCAAGGTGTTTTCCAATTTTGAATTTTAGCTTCAAAAAATGTACAAGATCTTCTCGTCCAATTTCAAGCATTTTTTCTTCCCACAATTTAATTTCATTTGTATAATGTATTTTATCATCTCCGGCAAGTTGTAAGTATACCTGCTTCTGAGACGATGACAGATTTTTCTACTCTTCATTTAAAAGCTTCATCATTTCCTGCGACGAAATCCCTTTTGCTTCCTTAAGATGTTCAGAAATAAAAATGTTATAACCCGAGCGAGGTTTTTTGGGCTTTCCAAAGGCATTTAACTCTCTTTTTTTCTTTATTACTTCCCTTCCAGCCTTTCTTCAATGCTTCTCTTCTCTCAGAATTTCTCTGTGATTAGGATGGACCTTGGCCGTATATTTAGAGGCCTCTTCTTTGTAAATTTTAAAATCTGCCTTGGTAGCTTATTCATATATGTTTTCTGTGATTTTGGAAGCTCCCTCCAAGCTTCAGCAAGCTTCTGAATTATCTCTGTGCTTTTCAAATCTGGATTTTGTTTCCTGAGTATGAGTCTACAATCCATTGTAAAATGAATATATGAAGACGCAGGCTTCTTTGGAGCATTAAAGTACAGTCTTTCATAAACCACTCCAATCCACAGACAGAACTTCTCTGGAGGAGGGGGTGGGGTCAGGGGTGAGGGTGGGTGGCTCCAGCAGCCCTCTGAAGTCTGAGGGCAGACCCAGTGCTCTCAGGGGCACTTCCCTGCAGGAGCAGTGCCCTGGTCTGGCTGGCTCTGGTTCTCCCTCAGCTTACACAGGTGGCGGTGGTCCCAAGTGTGTCCATGTGTGAGGAGCCCCATGCGAGGCATTGTGAGCACACTATGGTTTGAAAGAATTTTACATATGTTATCTCATTTGACAGCCATGACAACCTTGGGACTGAGGTGCTATTATTCTTCCCATTTTAGAGATGAAAAAGCTGAGGCTAAGAGGTTAAGTGACTCGCTCAGGATCACTATGTGCCTGAGGCAGAATTTTAATTTAAGTCTTCCTGATTCCAGGTTCCACACTAGTTATTCACTGCACCAGCCAGCTTATAAAAACATAAGTGCCATGAGGGCAAGTATTGTTTCATTTTTATCTTTGTATCCATGGTGCCTAACACAATTTTTTGCATGTAGTAGGCATTTAATAAATGCTTATTGAGTGACTAACTGATATCACGTCAGAAAAATGGGAAAAGCAGTGAGAAATAAGAAGAAAGCTTATCTATCCTACTCACTAAGAAACTGATCTGCCATCTTTTAATGTCACTTCTATAAATGGTATCATTACATAGGAAAGGAACATAAGCTGGTCGTGGCCTTGGGCCTCTGTTCACTGGGTGCTCCCATGTCTGAGATAATGAAGAGAGATCTGAAAATGAAGAAAACATCTGCATACTACTATAACACAACATAACACAAAGAAGAAGGAATTTGCCAAAGACCTTAACGGTTTAGGGCAAGCTAAACTGGAGGCTAAGATATTTCACGAAAAAAATCTAAACCAATAGCCAGATATTTAACCAAGGACCCAGTCCTATTCTCTTGCCTAACAGAAGCCTGCCTCCTAGCAGAGAAGGCCTTCTGTGAAACATCAGGTTATTCTGTTTGCATTGCTTCCTGCCTTTTCACCTGGCTTTATCCTTGTGTTTAATCATTTGTCTCTGCTGGAACAACTGACTGGCTGGATCCCAGGTTTTGTTCTTAATTTCCTTCTTGGCTTTTCTCATCCTGGTTTCTAAACATGAGCTTTCAAATGACCTTTGCTCAGAAACTAGCCTGACAATTCCAAAGTAAGCTTAGTTAAACACAAAACGGTTTATCTATGTTCACCAATGCAAAGCAGCTTGTAATTTGAAGAGCTAGAGGGTGCTGTTGCCCCAACAACTTCGTACTTCAGACAAAATTCAGAGACACCTATAAATCAGTTTGAATTACTTTGTAAACTGTCAAATTAACAGTTTCTCTTAAATATATTAATTCACAAAACAACCTAGAAAACTTCACCTTCTACCGTACATCTGGACCCTTTTCCCATCCTGCCCTGGGTATACCTCAGTACTATGTAGCCTAAAGTCCAGGAGGTTAAAGGCCAGGGAGTGTCCTTTATGAAAAAAAAATACATTAAAATATGCATATATGAACAAAATGTTCCAAAGTTACCAACACTTTCTCCCTCAGTAAGTGCTATGGTTCAGAAACCCGCTCTGATTTCCATTTGTGATGTGTCTTCTTTTCTAACAGCCTCATTATCCTTTCCCACCATGACAGAAAACTCAAGAAACTACTCTGAACAATTTCTTGAAGTACTTCAAAATAATATAAACTACAATGAGAATTAACCTTTGAAAAATTGGAAGAGAATCATTTTCAGAGGTCTTACTTAAAATCATCACAGGAAGAAACCCATGTTTTATTTGTCACAGGGACCTTTGGTTCACATTATATTTGGATTCAGTTTTCTACCTGTTATATATTCTTGGGGGGAATCTCCAATTTTTTATATCTAGATTTTACTGATGCTACTATCACCAAAGTTTCATATATATGTATATGTATGTATGTATTTAAAAATGGCAGGAATATACATATGAAATAATTTTAACTATTTTTAGTCAAAAACATGGCAACTCAGACTATCACTGAACAATATTTATTAAATAGACATATGGGGCATTTGGAGATTTTAATATTTCCATGTTTAATACACTATTCATACATTTCATCTTTGTGAAAATACTTCATTGTTGAAATGAAAGTGACAGGCTGGATTTAGTGACTGTGTATTGGAAGGATGGTGTGACAGTGGAAAAAACCAGTGTCTTGGGGGTCAGAAAGTTTGGTTCCTAGTGATGGTTATGCCACTAACTAGCTATAAGAGCTTAGGAAAGTTACTAAGGCTCTTTAGATTCCAGATTCATGAAGGGATTGGAATAGGTGATTCCTAAGGTATCTTCCAACTCTCATATTTTATGTTCAAAATTCCATTTTAAGATTTGACCTATGACTCCGTCTCTAACAACACTAATTTAGCAGGATAATCAAAGTCAAAGATGACATGAAAGGGCATGTAAAGCTAAATTTTGTTACATGCTAATATAAACATAATTTGATGAATGTGAAGGTCTGTATAAACTAGGGTCAAGGAAATTTCAGCTATAACTTCTAAAGCAGACTTTAGAAGAAACAAAAAGTAGCCTTTACTTACCATAGGTGACAATACCCATTCTTGGGAGCCTGAGAAATTGCTCTTTCACCCAGATCCCTTCCTGTAAAATAAATACATTTTTTTATTCAGTGTTTGTTTCTCCTGGAGGGAAAGATTTCAAGATTATGTCATGTGGAGATCAACTGCAGGAATCTGGGGGAGGTGGAAGGTAGGGAAGAGAAGGTGTAGGAAAGGCATGATGTCTTCAAATATTTTAAGGACTGTTATGTGGAGTGGGGATTATACCTGTTCTGCTTTTTCCCAAAGGGTAGAACTCAAAGAGATAGATGAAAGTTACAAAGAGATGAATTTAGGTTTGATGTGAGGAAAGCCCTCCTATCAGGGCTGCCTGAAAAGGAGGTGGGTTGCTCCATATTGCAGGTCTTTGAACAAAAGCTGGATATGCTCTAAGGTAGATTTCTGTTGGTTACACCTGTTTAGAGAAAAGTCTTCAAAGGTGCTCTTTCTATTGCTTTTTCTGCTTTAGGAGGCAATAAAATAAGACTTTAATTCTCCTCCACAGTTAAGGTTTTGCAAATGAATTTGTACTTTGAATCAATGTTACTTTTAGTTGCTGTGTTTCTTTCATTGGCAAAGAGGTTAAGTGTTTTGTTTTATTTTCACATGAGATATTTTCTAAATTCTTTTGGCCTCCAAAATGGTGACTGCTTTACAGTGTGCAAACCTCTCTAAGTTACATGTTGATAATCTATGAAATGGCAAAGATCAGAATTAATGCATTTCCCTATTTTAGAATCAATAGCTTCTTCAGCTGGGTGGACTGGAGTTGTAGTTGACCTTGGGTTTCAGACTTTGGCTGGTCTGGAGACATGGACTCTGATGTTGATGCTGACCTTTAGATTTACAGTATATCTACATTCAGTCAATCAATAACTATGTATTCAGTGCCGACTGTGTGCAGAGCGCTGCGCTGGATGTTGGAGGAGGTGTAAATATATAGTCATTGCTCTCATCAGTCTACAAGAGTTTATTATGTGCCTTATTGGCAAGAGATTGGACACAAAGACAAATGAAAAACATTATCTGTCCTCAAGGTGCTGACGTTCTATTGGGAACGGCAACAGCAACAACAAGGGCATCACCGCCACCAACTGCTAGGACTATTACGACTACTACTACAAGACAATGTTGAGACTGTCCTTAAGAATGGGAAAGTTAGTATGAAAAATGTTTATTTCCATAGAAGCCCAAACAAGAAGAAACAGGCTTAAATTACATTAAATTACATTAAAATACATGTGGGACATAATAGCTGTCTTTAAGTATCTGAATGACCATTGCGTGGAAAAGGGATTAGGTTTGTTCCATTTAGTCGCAGAGGTCAGAAATAGGAGCAGCGGATGGAAGTAGCAAAAAGGTAGATTTAAGCTTGATGTAAGAGGGAAAAAAACTCTCTCACCTTTCTAACAAATTCTAACTATCTACAAAAGAAATATGATCTGTTAGGACACCAGGAGATCTTACTTCGTGGATATCTTTAACAGAGGTTAGATAGCCATGTATAGGGTATGTTGTAGGAAGATTCTCATTCAGGTACAGGTTGAACAAGATGGCTTGTAAGGTCCCTCTAACTCTGAGTTTCTTGATATAAGGCAGACCTTTTTTTAAACTTCAAGAGTTATTATTAACACTAAATGAGTTTATCAGAGAGGTTGGTGAAGCTCTACCCCTGAACTTTCTAAAAATTTACTGACAGACTCATGATCAATTCAAATTGAGAATTTTAGACCTTGAAGGGACCTTAGGGATTATTTGGCTCAAATGACTAATTTTCCATATGAAAAATGAGTCTCATAGATTTTTCACAATTGTACAGCTAGGTATTAGTAGACTCAGAACACAGGTGTCCTATCTCCCAGTCCAATGTTCTTTCTAGTACCCCATGAAGATCAAGTGAGGTCTTTAGGTGTTATGTAACTATCACTACATGCTTTAGAAATTGCAAGTATCTTGGATATTGTGATTTACTTCAGCTCCTCTGTCTAATTAACATGTCCAGTTTTCCAAATTTCTGTTTGACCTTAAATATGAAGAGAAGATACATGTTTATTAGTCTAGATTTAATGACCAATAATGCATTACTTAATTGTATCTATCTCAATTAAGTAAAATAAAAGTAATTTTAAAATAATGATTTCAACTAAGAAATTTATAGATAATTGGTTTAATTTTCAGAATCTTTAGGGGTTTGGGTACATATCATAGCATAAGTTATAATAAGGTAATCGACTTTAAAAAATCACTACCTACCCTCAGAAGCATATTTTTTCTTTTCTTCCATATCTGTGGATAGATCACACATATCTGCATAAGCTCTAGTTAATCTCCAGATAAACTCAGTTTCACCTTTATACTAAAAAATAAAAAGTGAGAAAATATGTACATTAGATTAGATAATTGATTTGACTAAGAGTAAATGTTCTCTCTGAATGCAACTATTTAAGAATGGTGTTACAGATGACAGCCACCAATGTGAATGTCAGTGTATGCCAAAATAAGATTTGCAATTAAGGAAATTAGTCTCCATATGGTTATCTATAATCCTATGGTTTTAAACTGTTTAAATATTAGGGTCATAGATTAGTGCTGAAAGGGTCTTCAGAGTTCATTTAGTTTTACCCCGTTATTTTACAGTAGAGAAAACTGAGGTCAAAGGGAATGACCAATCCAAAGTTAGCCAGGTAGCAAATACCAGAGCTAGCTTTGGAGCCCAGGTCTTCTGATTTCAAATGCTGTGGTCTTCCTGTTATACCATTTTGCTTCTTCTGCTATACTGCACAGACACTGTATGACTCTGAATCTGAGAAGGCAGGTGCTAGTTTGCACACATCTGTCTTACCCTGCTTCCTCCTCTGCGTCTATTTACTATCCCCTCCATACCACAATGATGCATCAGACTAAGACTCTGTAGAGGAGATTTAATCAATAGCATACTTTAATCAATAAGAGTGTTATTTCATCATATTTCCCTTACCTTATTTTTATAGTGGCACAGGAGTTCAAAACTTTTCTGTTTATCAGAATCACTTTTTAAATGTAAGTCATCAATCATCTGAGTAAGAACAGGTAAGCTCAGTCTTTTTGCTGATTTTTTATTTGCCTTATGGCCAGCTAAATGCCCCTTTTCAGTGTCACTCTGAGCTGTAACATACCTAAGATTTCAGAAACAAGCATTAAAAAGCATCAAAAAGTTATTACAGATCATAAAGGATAAGGGTGTAGCACAGAGATAAGAACACAGTAGGAACTGAATAAATGCCCCTTGTTATTAAACATTTTGTGATAATTTCACAAGTTCTGCTTAATTCATAATAATTAATGTTATAGCATTCAATGTCTACAGTGACAGTTTCATTCTCATTGGCTTATGACTAAAAGCATTTAGCTTTACTAGATCTAATTGTGAACTTACAGTATACAACTACATAATTCAACATTGTTCATTGATTTGAAGCAATATAAAATCTCCTAACTCTAGTGCATTCAACAATTTTTGAGCAGAAATATATTGTAAATGTTCAAATTTCTTAAAAGTCATTTGTTATTGAGTTGTTTCAGTCACGTCCAACTCTCCATGACCCCATTTGCCGTTTTCATTGGCAAAGATACTGGAGTGATTTGCCATTTCCCTCTTCAGCTCATTTCACAGATGAGGAACTAAGGCACTAAGGTTAAGTGACTTGCACAGGGTCACACAGCTAGTAAGTGTCTGAGGCCAGATTTGAACTCAGGGCCTCCTGACTCCAGGGTCAGTCTGGTCCAGTCCAACCCAACCCAATCCAATTCAGTCCAATTTAATCCAATCCTTTGCAGTCCAATCCAGTCTAGTCCAATGAATAATATTAACCCTACTACATGTCAGGCACTGTGTTACTAGGCATAGGGAGATTTAAAAAGACAGTCCTTGACTTCAAGGAATTTACATTTTATGCTCAAGGGGGTGAGGGCAAAATGCAGCCTGATAGGTATAATCCAAGATGGAGTTTGGTAGGAGAGAAAGGGAATAAACTGGAAAATTAGTTTGTTAAGAAAACTTCAAGAAAGGAACAAGTTTCTAGACAAAAGTATCAGGGAAAGCTTCACAGAAGAGGTGATAACACCGAAGAGGTGATAACTAAATCAAGCCTTGAAGGAAGAGAAGGATTCTGAAAGATATCCATGTATGTGAAGGAGTGGGGGTGGGGTGGAGAGAAGAACAAGCATATCACACCCACAAAAACCTAATTATATCCAAATAACTGTAATTAGACTTGTCATAACACAAACTATACCTCTTAGATGGGATTAAAACTGTGTGTGTGCATGTGTGTGCACATGTGTGTGTGTGTGTAGATTAAAGATACAGATATTTCAGCATGGGTACTCAAATCTCATTAGTACTTCAGTTCTATCTGCTCCTCTGATTAAGAGTATTGATTGTTGTTACTGTTGTTGTCGGTTTTTAGTCGTGTCTGACTCCTCATGACTCTATTTGGGATTTTGTTAGCAAAGATACTGGAGGGGTTTGCCATTTCCTTCTCCAGCTCATTTTACAGATGAGGAAACTAAGGCAAATAGGGAGAAGTGACTTGCCCATGATCATACAGCTAGTAAGTGCCTGAGACCAGATTTGGACTCAGAAAGATGAGTCTTCCCGGCCCTATCTATTTTACCACCGAACTGCCTAGAGTATTGGAATGAATAGTAAAAAAAACTCCTGAAGTCCCTGTTTTAAGAAGGCTCCCAGGCCAGTCATCTCTTCAAACATACTGCTCATACATATCACCCAAGTGTTACATGTAGTATATTACCCGTGTAAGAAATGATATTATGTATGTATGATTACAAAAGGGCAATGTCATTGATTATATTCACAACGTTTATGCCATATGTTCTATATTCAATGTGGCAAATGTTATACAAGTATATGTGCTGTGCGGGTGACATAAATGGCACATGCTGTATATGATGTGTATCTGTTATAGCACATGTATGTGTGCATATATGTAGATAATAGATATAGATATGGATAACGATAAAGATATGTCAGTATTGGTGCTCATATCCCATCAGTATACTTTGGTTCTCTGATTGAATGGCTATACAAGTCTAGTCTATACAAGAAATATTATGAAGATAAAATTGCCAGGCCTTAGCAATAATTGGATATGGGTAGAGAAAGAAAGGGAGGAGATGAGAAGGACTCCTAGGTTGAGAGACTGGCTGATGGATAACGGTGGTACCTTTTACCACAGAATGGTAGTTATGGAAGACCAATATGTTTTAGAGAAAAGATAATGAGTTTGGTTTGGGTCATGTTGATTTTAAGATGTGTATGAGACATACAATTTGAAATGTCCAATAAGCATTTGGAGGTGTAAGAATGGTGATCAACAGAGAGATTAGGGCTAGATAAGTACATTTGAGAGTTATCAATATAAAGATGATAATTAAATCCATTTGAGCTGATCAGATCACCAAGTGAAATATAGTATAACAGAAGAAGAGAAGATAGGAAGAGAGAAAAAGAGAGCAGAAGAGATGAAAGAAGAGAAGTAGAGGAAAAAGGAAAAAAAGAGAAAAGAAAAGGAAAGGGCATAGGACAAAGCCCTAGGAGACAGCCATGGCTAGCAGATGTGACCTGGATGGAGAACCAGCAAAGCAGTCAGAAAGATAGGCAGACAACTTGGAAAGAAAGCAGCGTCATAAAAACCTAGAGAGAAGAGGAGGGTTCTGGGAAATGTCTAAGGCCAAAGATGAGGATTGAAAAAAGGACCTTAGATTTGGCCATTAAGAGATCACTGGTAACTTTACAGAGAGCAGTTTCAGTTGAATGATGAGATCAGAAGCTAGACTTTAGGGAGTTAAGAAGAGAGACACCTATTGTAGAAGGAAAGATTGAAGGATAAGTGAGAGTGGTGATGACAGATGGGGAGATCTGCTTAAAAGATGGGAATGAGATCACCAGCAGTTGGTGATGAATGACTGTACCTCAGAAGATGTGGACTAGAGATAAAACTCTGAGAATGGAAGCTGATGAGATCACCAAGTGAGATGGCAGAGAGGGGAAAGAGAGCAAGGCCCGGAGCAGAGGCCTGGGGAACACCTGCAGCTAGTGGTTGTAACCTGGATGAAGATTCAGCAAAGGAGTCTGAGGAACAGCCAGATAGGTCAGAAAGAGGCACGTCACAAAGACCAAGGGAGGAGAAAATAACCAAAAGGAGGTGATCACGGTGAATGTTACAAAGACATCAAGACATTGGTATGAAGGAGTGGTTAGGCACATGCTAGCACAATCAAAAGCCCTCAGTAGCATGTCAGTCAGCTAGACTTTGCTCACAACTCTGGCTTCAGCTCTTTCTTCAAAGCTTCTTGAAAGGACATCAATTATTTGTGCTCCGTGACCTTTTCCTCTTTGCTCTGTCAACAGTTAATCTATATTTGTCCCTTCTTTTTGTTACATCAGAGTTTAGCTCAGAAATCACCTGTAGTACAAGTGGACAGCCATTTCTAACATGGTCTTACATCCATGTTAACCAAACCACCTTGGTTGTTGGTCTTCACATTCTACCCTTTTTGTTACTATAATAAATCACAATGACCCTCCTTTGAGTTATTATACTGACCACACCAGCGCTCAATAACAATAGCTCTTATTTCTGTAGCCTTGTCAAAAAATTTACAAATCCCTTTCTTTACAATAAGCCTAGGGTTGGTGAGGACAAATGTTCCCACCATTTCCTAGAAAGGTAGTGATTTATCCAGAGACTTACAACTCGTAATTGACAGATCAAGAGTTTGGCCCTAAGTCCTTCCCCTCCAAGTTCAACATTCTTCCTAATATACTAAACTATTTCTAGTCTTTTCCAGGTAAATACAAAATTAAGTCCTACCTAGATAAGTTCAGGAAAAATCTAGAAGCACCCATACTCTTAAGTGTATACCAAAATGTTGCACCAAGAAAAACAATAAGCATGCCTATACAGTTTTTCCAACAGTAAATATAGAAGGAGCCATCTGTTCTCTCTTGGGTCTAGAGATACTAACTTTAAAATGCCACATTTACATACATTATTTTTGCCCTTTTTTGCCTTATTCTCACAGTATTCAAATTTGAAAAGGCTATATGGATATATATGTGTTGTTCTTGAATTTTTTTGGGAGGAGGAATAGTGAAACATTTCTTCACAGAGAGGTATATTCCTTATCTGCCATAGCTGCTTTGAAAGCTTGCTTAGAACGATTAAACAGATATGAAAGTGATGCTGTGGGGGCAGCTAGATGGCGCAGTGAGTAGAGCACCGGCCCTGGAGTCAGGAGGACCTGAGTTCAAATCCGGCCTCAGACACTTGACACATGTACTAGCTGTGTGACCTTGGGCAAGTCACTTAACCCCAATTGCCCTGCCTTCCCCCCTCAAAAAACAAAACAAAAAACAAAACAAAAAAAAAAACCAATGAAAGTGATGCTGTTTGGCTAAAGTAAAAGGAACTATGCTTAGGGATGTTATTGTGATCAAAACCACTAGGCACACGTAACAAATGTTACTTGCAGCTGCTGTGGCTGTGTAAGGCCAATAACACCAGCACGCAGGAGGGCTGCTAGCACAGGTTCTTTGATCTGCTTTTCCAAGGAAAGCAACTTTAAGGCGTTTACAATCTCACTTTAATTAAATGTACATATATCATTCACTTAGTTCAGGGGAAAAAGTCAGCACCCTGAACTTCAGAACAAATACCAACAGAAATTACAGAGAAAATATAAACAGAGCAAATAACACAAATCAATAGACAGGCTTCTAGTTGTCTAACTAAAGCTATATATACATAGTTATCAGAGAGAGAGGCACCAACATCTGGATTTTCGAAGCTGGGGGAGAGAAGGGGCTCCTTAACAGCTACCAAGAGTCTCCACACCAACACTCTTCCAATGAGTGAGCCCCTAAAGCAAAACCTCTCGTCTCACTGTTCTGAGAGTTCTAGCTTAACGACTACCCTCAGAGTATATATACCCTTTTTCAGGGCCTGAGGGCTTTACATGTCCTGTGACCTAATTAGCAAAAGGGTGTGGGCCTTCCTACAAACAAAGGCAAGACTCACTCAAAGGCACCTGATTGCCTTAGTGCTGAGAAGAACTCCAAAAGAAAAGACAGTAAAAAGTCCCACTTTGCTTGCCCTTACAGCACACAAACATGCCCACGCAAATAAAACTCATTTAGTAAAGCAAATACCCCATTCAAAGCCTCTTCCAATTACTTTCTAATACCAGTGATGAACAAGTCTTCCAAACGGGAAAAAGATGGTATTTCTGGCCATGGTAACCTTGGCTTCTGAATTGCTCTATCCATATCAGGCAGACTGAAAAAATTTTCACCACACTCTGTTTAATAGTAAAATATGCTAAATGGAGAAAAGGGAACACAAAAATAAACAGAGTAATATCTTGACCCAATCTTATAAATAATCTGATAAGTAATATCAAATAATATCTACTGTCTTCCTTCAGCAAAAGCTAAAACTCTTAAGTAAAACTAAACCATGGTTGCTAATGCATACTTTTTTCATTCACCTAATGTGTTTGAGGGAACAGTTTTAATTTTTTATGGATTGCAAATGGTATGGTTCTATATAATTTCTAGTTCTTAAAAAATTATTGTAAAGTATCATTTACCCACTGAAACTGACTGCACACTCCCGTGCAAAGGCCTGCTGCATATAAGTATGACATCCTTTCCAGTATACCATTCTAAGAAAGTAGGAGGAAGGTTAACTATAAGAGGAATGCTTTTCCAGATTTTCTGAAACCAAGGTGATAATGTCTATGTATACCTCTTTTAAATACTAGTTTGTTAAAAATGGATCTGCTTTCTTGAACTGCCTGTAGCATACATAGTAGACTGGGTTATTTTTGTTTACTATGAGATGTTTGTTTTAGAAAATCTTTTGATATAAGGGAGTGTGAATTAGAAATGGCAGTAGAATACAAACTCCTTGAAGGCAGGTACCTTTTCAGTTTTGTTTTTGTAATGTCAGCATGGTGCCTGGCACAGAGGAAGCCCTTAATAAATGTTTGTTGGAGTTAACTGAACTGAATAGGCAGCAATTATCACTAAACAATATGAAAGAAAATTAATAAATAGGTGAATTAGATATAGATATGTAATTAATACTAACAGTAGCTAACATTTACATAGCACTTAAATAGCTTACATGTTGTAGCTTACACTGTGCTAAGTGCTTTACAATTATCACCTCATTTGATTCTCACAACAACCCCTAGAGCTATGTGCCATTATTATCCCCATATTTTACAGATGAAGAAACTGAGGCAAAAAGGTTAAATGATTTGTCCATGGCAGCACAGCTAGAAAATGTCTGGGCTCAAATTTCAATTCAGGTCTTCCTGACTCCAGATCCAGTGCTCTATCCATTGTATCACATAAATGACCCTAAATTCACCCACAAATTTAATCACTACAGAATAACTGCCCCTCCATCATCACCATCACCACCACCACCACCACACCACTAGGAAAGATGTAAAAGAAATAAGAACCAAAAAGGGGTATAGAACCAAACAGAGATGTTCCTTTACCTAGACAAATTTAAAGCTTATTTTTATAGGAGTAATACAATGTTCATTTTGGGAATGACTAGTTTCTAAATTGACTCTAGAAATGATCTAAAAGAAATAATAGGGCTTCTGACCCTGTTTTAGACTGAATGATGGGGCTCTCATTATGTGAGTATAACCAGACCTGCCTGTGGTTATACTATATGGGGACTAATTGTAGAGGAAAGTGAAATATGAATTCCTTGGGCCTGCCTAAAATTTGCTTGGTGGAAAAACTGGTTAAATATAATCAAGTCACCCAGCATGTGTAGACTGAGATGAGTTTCCCCTCTTGGAGGGTGAGTGAAGTTTTGTGGTAACCTGTTCCTAGAAGATGCTGGTTTTACTTCATCATCACAATAGGGTATTGTAGTACTTTGACTTTTCAAGTTGCCATTTTTCCTTTTATTTTTCTTGGACAAAGAGGACCTCATTGTATAAATGACATTACTAATTACACTTGGACAGCAACTCCAGTTCTTTATAGCTTGAGAGGAATGAAGGCTAGTTGCCCCCTGCATGCTACAGTGGTCTAGTGAATCTGGAGGGGAAGCAGAGGTAGCCCCAGGCGAAATTCTACTTTGAGGCACATGAAGGATGATTTCATCACTCAAAGGGTATTCTGAGAGAATTCTATCCTCTTGAGTATTTGAGGTGCTATTATCTTGAGGTTCCTCTAATGAGTCTTCTCTTTGAGAGATGTCATCCCTATCTCCAGGTTTCCAGAGCAAAGAAGACAACCCAATTACGGAGAGGATAATGCTAGCCAGGCTCTGATGGTGACTCTGGTTAAGTGTATTTTGAGAACAAGGTTTGCTAGTATTTTCCTGACTGGTACTAGATTCAAGTAAGACCTGAGAGTGGCTCGTAGCAGCTCCATTTTGATCATACTTAGGTAAAAATTCACTCTGATTCACGTGAAGATCTATTTCATCTGTTGGATGGAATTCAGCCAGTGTTCTAAACTGTCCAACATCCAAGGTAATTCCGTCTTGCTGAGGGACAGTAGAAAATGAAATTTCACTACTTTTTTGATGTGTAGAGGGAATTGTATTTGCTTGAAGTGTAAGAAAACTATCATATTTTTCACCAATAGTAGTAGTTGCTTTAGAGCTAATGGAAATAACACTTTGTTGAATCACAGTGAAAAGTCTTTTTAATCCAAAGTCAGAGGACTCTTCACTCTTCTGAATATCACTGCAACTAGCAGGTTCTTTAGAAGTTACATTAACTCTGGTTTGCAGGCAGGAAGCTGACACGATATTCTGTTGAGAGCTAAGCAAACCTCTACTTGTAGAAGGTAAGTCAGCTATACCGTGCTTTTCTAAATTACTATTATTTTCCTTAGGAGAACACGTGACTGTATTTGCTAGAGAACTTTTGGTAACTTTACAAGAAACAAATAATCTATTTTCCTGAGAAACAGGGACAGCTCCATCTTGATGGGGACCAGAAGCAACTTGATCTTGAGGAGAGTCTGTACTGGATGCCCTGTCTGAAGTACAGCAGCTAAAGGAAGAAAAGTGTGAACATGAGGAAAAATACAGGGAATAGGGCAAAATCCTGATAAGTCCCTTAAGATAATATCATTATATAACATAGGAAAGAGAAGGAGAAATAATTTTTGGCTGTACAAGCTGATGTGGCTAATAGGACACTTAGTTGAATAAGCAGAAATAGCAGAGACCAAGATATTGCCTCTAACATACTTGCATATGATTTAGTTTGTAAAGACTTCATCCTTTAGGTAGGAGACCCAGAGAGATGAATTTTGAATTATATGGAAAACAAAGCAAGATGTCAAATTGGAATTAGATTCTTCAAAGGAAAGGCAGACTGTAGTATCTAAAAATATTAGGTCCTAATGTGCTTTGTAGAAAATTAACACAAACACATAAAGATAGATTAGTTTTAATTTAGATAGATTAAATAGATTAGTGTTTATAAGGTATGTGATATTTACATTTTTCAACAGTATCTTTGGAGATAAAGATAAAAATGAGCATTTAGACTGCCTAAAAGCTAATTATTGATGAATTTAAGAAAGCAGTAAAGCTTGGGTTGTAAATAAAAATAGTATCTCTTATCATGTCAAACATAATTAAATGGAAAACTAACATAAATATGGACCTACCTTAAGCACTTTCCCATACTGATAGTCTTAACAAATCTGAAACTATATTTGACTCCTTTCCTACGCCACCATATTTGATTAACTAAGTGTAAGAAATGCTTTACAAGTAGGGCAAAATCATATAGTAACAAAGAAGCATAAAGAGTGAACATAGCAACAACAGAGAATGTGATGACAGTGGACAGAATACGATGACATCAGTTCAGAATAAAATTGTTTTATGAATTGCTTTTCTAAACTAATCCAAGTGAATGTAGAAAGACTGCTCTAACTTGGTTACATGTGTAGTACAAATTCAACTAAACAATTCAATTCAAATCCAATTCTATTGAACAAAAGTTTATCTGACAGCTACTGCGTGCGAAAGTCACCATGTTATATGATAGGGATACAAAGATTAAGAAAAAGACACCCTCCTTAACACCAAAGAGGTTACAACTGAATAAAGTAAGATGATTACACAATCATGGCACATGATTGTGTAAATTTGGGGGCCTTCCTTCAGCTGGAGGAATTAGAAAAGGCTTCATGGCACTATAAGGTGCCACTAGAGATGGCACTAGAGTAAGTCCTTGAAAGATTAAGTATTATAAAAGGGAGATTTCTCATGCAGTAGGCTTAGCCAGGACAAATACACAAAAGCAAAAAGAGAAATACCAAGATTGGGTCAACTTAGCTGGAACTTAAGAGTATATGAAAAGGAATAATGTTAAAAATAAATAGAAAGGTAGATTGACATTAGATCATCAAGGGGCTTGAAGTGTTATCTTACAGCAGTAAAGGGCCACTGAAAGGTTCAAAGAGCAGTACTACGATCATTAGGGAAAGATCATTTTGGCAGCTATGTAAAGAGAAAATTGAAGAGAGGAGAAGCTAGGTGCAGGGTGACTAGTTAGGTGGCTATTATAACAGTCTAGGCAAGAGTTAAAGAATCTGATTGGAAAAATCAGGGAGAGAGAACTTGGGAGTGAATTAATGTTTTAAGGCGAAAATGTCAACTCCTCATTTTATTGTTTGGGTCTGTGATTTCACAGGTATAGGAAAATCTTAATAAGGAAACTTCTACCAGCATAGATTAGTATCTGGCCTGCAAATTTATTTTTTAAGAGAGTTGGTTGGGGCACAAAGAGGTGCCAGAATCATACAATTCATGTAGATCAAAGACAGAACTTGAATCCAACTCTTTTTGACTCCACGGGCATCTAGTTCTCTACCACTAAACCATATTGCATTGAATCCTTTTCATTACTATAATAATAAGTGTTAGGATAACATACAGGAATTCTGGAATCAAAGAGGGAAGAGTGGATGCTGGATAAAGCTAGCAGGAAGCAAACAATTTA
This sequence comes from Trichosurus vulpecula, assembly GCF_011100635.1. Taxonomy (NCBI): domain Eukaryota; kingdom Metazoa; phylum Chordata; class Mammalia; order Diprotodontia; family Phalangeridae; genus Trichosurus; species Trichosurus vulpecula. The sequence continues at coordinate 357,366,736 of NC_050575.1, forward strand.
TTAGCATTATGAAGTAACCTCACAGAAGCAAGAAGGGCAGAAAAATTTCTTAAATTTTTATTTAATTATTGTTATTATTTTTTGCAGACAAAAAATCTATTCTTCTCCCTTCCATTTAACCCCATTGGGAAAAAAAGAAAAGCAAAACACTTGTAGCACATGCAGATAATCAAACAAAACTAATTCCTTCATTAGATAAGTTCAAATAGCATATGTCTCAATCTGTACCTTGAGTCTATCACTTCTCTCTCAGCAGAGCCCATTTTATCATGGGTCCTCTGGAATTATGGTTATAGTTGGTCATTATGTTGATCAGAATCATTAATATTTTCAAAATTCTCTTTAAAATACTGTTGTTATTGTATAAATTGTTCTCCCAGGTACCCCACACACTTCTCATACTCATCATGTCCAAACAAAAGACACATTATATCCCACCCCAAATGTCTCCCCTCTTCCCAATGTTCTTTTTACTGCTGAAGGTGCCCCCATCATCCCAATCACCCAAGCTTAGAACCTTAGTCACCCTTTACTCCTCACTTGAATTTACGTATCCAATCTGTTTCCAAGTAATGTTCCTCCCTTCACTCACATCTGTCCCCTTCTCTCCAAGGCATACAGGTACTGCCTGGGGCAGGTGCTTATCACCTCACACCAGGACTACTGCAGTAACCTCCTGGTTGGTCTTCCTTGACTCCGGTGTCTCCCTACTTTTAGCCCATCCTCCTTTAAAGCTCTATAGTCTTCCCAAAGCACAGGTTTGACAATATCCATATATTAAATAAACTCCAATAGCACCTATTACCTCCAAGATCAGGCATAAACTGCTGTTTGGCTTTTAAAGCTCTTCATGACCTGGCCCCTTCCTATCTTTCCAGTCATCTTACACTTTCCTCCCCTCCATATACTCTATGATCTCACATTGGACACCCAATTCTCTGATTTTTTACTGGCTGTCCCCTATGCTTGGAATGCTCTCTCCTCACCTCTGCCTTCTGACTTGGTGCTAATCCCACCTTCTGCAAGAGGCCTTTCTTGGTCACAACTCTCTACTCTACCTCACTCCACCCTGCCCCACCCTCAGTATGCTTTCCTAATGCTTTTCCTCTGAGACTACCTCCCATATAAACCAGATAAATAGATAATAAAGAGATTTTTTTTTGTAAGTCAGAAGCCAAACTGCAGAGCGTTTAGCAAAGAGTAAGGGAGGAAGTGTATCTATTACACACAGCTTTCTCAAGGAGTCTGGCCATAAATGCGGAGGAGACACACAGAACTGTAGCTAGTGGAGATGTCAGGAAGGACCAAGTAAGTGTTTTTTAAACATGGGGGAGATTTGGATATGTTTGAGGGTAGTAGCAGGAAAGCAACCAGTAAAAAAGGAGAGACTGCAGATTAGTGAAAGGATGATAGCTGGAGCAATGCTTGGAGAAAATTATATGAACTGGGTTCAAGAGTGCACACAGAGGAATTTGTCTTGAAAAGAAGGGCGCAAGGGTGAAGAAGGAGATTAGAGGGAGAGGCATCTTAGTGATGTGAGAGGAGGACAAGAAAAGAAAAGGATCTCTGGGAGTCCGCAAAGCACATGGTAGTCTTCAATTGAAGGGAGGATTGAGGAAGAGCAGATAAATTTGCCACTTCCAGGTACCTTTTAACCTTATCATGGAAAGAACTAGAAGGGGCCTTAGAGCATGATACAGTGGAAAGACTCCAAACTGCATTTGGAGTCAGAAGACCTGGATTTTGAGGTTATAATAACTTTCTCCCTGTATCCACCTCTCTCATTTATTACCTGTGGGATCCTGGACATAACCTCTCGGGAACTCAGTTTTTTCATCAGTAAAATGGAGGAATTGGACTAGATGATCTCTAAGATCCCTTCAACTTCTAAATCTGTGATTCTTTGAAAATCCAACCTAGTCCTTTATGTTACAAACAAGGATACTGAGGGCCCAAGATTTTGATTTACTTGCCTAAGGTCACCCCAGAATTAGAACTCAAGTCCATTAGTTGCATATCTAGTGCTCTTTATCTTATACAACACTTCCTCTCTTAACCTCCAGGTAACCCAACAGATATTTTTCCTTTATTCAATTAATGTTTAAAAGAAGACATACAGGTATTAGTACCACATGATGATTAACCTTAACTTTCTTTCTAAATAAACAAATAGGTAGCAGTAATAAAACACAGTAACACAAATTTAAACTCCAGTCACATGTGTGTAAATAAACATATATGTATACATATTATACATGTGTGTATATGTATATGTAAATCAAAATTCTGTCTATATAATAAGCACAACAACCAAAAGAGACAGTTTATACAATAACCCTATAAAAGGAAAAGTATTGCTCACTTCTTAAATTGAACATTATTTATGCTCTGCTAAAAGAATAAGAGAGATTCTTCATCTTTAACTTATATTCATTCTGTAAACTATCTCACCTCAGCAATATGGTCAATGTATACCTTTCTGCTTCACCTGACTGCATCTTGCATCATTAGTTTTTTCATAAGATTTGTATATCTCTGATTTTCCATTTTGATAGTATAGTCCCTGGACAGATCCCAACCTCCCAGAGCCCTGCTTCTCACTTTGTTACTATACCCTATGTAGCTTTTCTGGGTCAGATGCTGGCATACTGACTTGAGATATTTCTTTTTTTTCCCTAGCTCTGGCAGGTTGAAAAACCAAATATTTGCCCTTGAAGGGCACAGTAACTTCATTCCCAATGTCGGAAGAAAGCTTTTATAACCTCCGAAATTTGGAAATTACAGTTTGGATCAATTTTGTCAGTATAAGGCTCACTAATATTTTGTTAGTCATAAGAAATTAACAGAAAGGAATATGATACTTTTATTAAGCTATGACAATAAAAATGTGTCAGGAATAGGTAAAAAGCCTATTCATTTTAGGGTAAGATTACTCCTAAAGAGCAGCAAGAATGGGGAACCTGCAGCCTTGAGCCACATATGGCCTTCTAGGTCTTTGAGTATGGCCTTTTGACTGAGTCCAAATTTTACAGAACAAATCCTTTTATTAAAGGGATTGGTTCAGTGAAGTTTGGATTCAGTCAAAGGGCCACACAGACCAGAAAACAGGCCAGGAAATCAGTGACCACATCTCTCCTTAAATCATACCACCTTAGAAGAACTAAAAACTTACAGAATTAGCTCTGGAATTTGGCTATAATATTCCTAGGAGTTTTGATTTTGGGACTTCTTTCAAAAGATGATTAGTGGATTCTTTTGATTTCTATTTTACCCTCTGGTTCTAGGATATCAGCACAATTTTCCTCAATAATTTCTTGGAATATGATGGCTAGGCTCTTTTATTGATCAAGAATTGTCTTGGACCTTTGTATTGCTGAGAATAGCTGTCATTTACAGTTGCAGCATTCAAATTCTTAAGGAAAAAGTTAAATGAGTTACAGAAGAAACTAGACAGTAAAAATGATTCTAGTGGCAGACTTCAACTTTCCTCTCTCAAAACTAGATAAATCTAAACAACAAATAAACAAAAAAGAAGTTAAGAATTTTATAAAAGTTAAATATGATAGATCTATGGAGAAAACTGAATGGGAATAGAAAGGAATATACTTTTTTTCTCAAGAGATACATGGCACCTACACAAAAATTGACCATGTATCAGGGCATAAACATCTTACAACCAAAAGCAGAAAAGAAATATTAAATGCACTCTTTCAGATCATAATATAATAAAAATTACATTCAATAAAGAGCCATGGAAAGATAGATTAAAAATTAATTGCAAACTAAATAATCTAATCCTAAAGAATGAGTGGACCAAAGAACAAATCATAGAAACAACTAATAATTTCATTAGAGAGAATTACAACAATGAGACAATATGTCAAAATTTATAAGATGCAGTCAAAGCAATACTTAGGGAAAATTTTATATTACTAAACACTTACACCAATAAAATAGGGAAAGGACACATTAATGAATTGGGTGTGCAATTAAAAAAATATAAGAAGAACAAATTAAAAATCTCTAATTAAACAACAAATTGGAAATCCTGAAAACCAAAAGTGAGATTAATAAAATTGAAATGAAAAAACCACTGAACTAATATAAATAAAACTAGGAACTGGTTTTATGAAAAACCCAATAAAATGAATTATTGGTTAATTTGATTTTTAAAAATGGAAAAAAAACCAAATTACCACTAACAAAAATGAAAAGGGTGAATTCACCACCAATGAAGAGGAAATTAAAGCCATTTTTAGTAGATATTTTACCCAATGACATATCAATAAGTCTGACAATCTAAGTGAAATGGATGAATAAATATTTACAAAAATATAAATTGCCCAGATTAACAGAAGAGGAAGTAAAATAAGTAATCCTATCTTAGAAAAAGAAGTTGAACAAGTCATTAATGAACTCCCTAAGAAAATATCCCCAGAACCAGATGGATTCACAAGTGAATTCTACCAAACATTTCAAGAACAATTAATTCTAATATCATATAAATTATTTGGAAACATAGGCAAAGGAATACTACCAAATTCCTTTTATGACAGAAATGTGGTGCTGATAGCTCCATCAAGAAGAGTAGAGAAAGAAAACTACAGTCCAATTTCCTTAACGAATATTGATGCAAAAATTTTAAATAAAATACTAACAAAGAAATTACAGCAATATATAACAAAGGTCATATGCTATGATCAGGTGGGATTTATTCCAAGAATGTAAAGCTGGTTCAATATTAGGACAAGTATCGGAATAGTCGACCATATCAATAAGAAAACCAATTAAAATCATGTGATTATCTCAACAGATACAGAAAAAGTTTTAGACAAAATATAACACTCATTCCTATTTTTAAAATTAATTTTTAGTTTTCAACATTCATTTCCACAAGATTTCGAGTTCTAAATTTTCCCCACATCTCTCCCCTACCCCCCACCCCAAGATGGCATGCATTCTGATTTACTCCTTCTCCCAGTCTGCCCTCCCTTCTATCACCACCCCCACCCCCCTTATCCTCTTCCCCCTTACTTTCTTGTAGGGCAAGAAAGATTACTATGCCCTATTGCCTGTATATCTTATTTCCCGGTTGCATGTAAAAAGAATTTTTAATGTTTGTTTTTAAAACTTTTAGTTCCAGATTCTCTCCCTTCTTCCCTCCCCACCCACCCTCATTGAGAAGGCAAGCAATTCAATATAGGTTATACATGTGTAGGTATGCAACACATTTCCATAACAGTCATATTGTGAAAGACTAACTATATTTCCCTCCATCCTATCCCAACCCCTATTTATTCTATTTTCTCCTCTGACCCTGTCCCTTTTCAAAAGTGTTTGCTTCTGACTACCCCCTCCCCCAACTGTCCTCCTTTCTATCATCCCCCACTCTCATCCCTTTCCCCCCTGCTTTCCTGTAGGGTAAGATACCCAAATGAACACTCATTCCTATTAAAAACTCTAGAAAGTGCAAGAAAAAATGGAGCTTTCCTTAAGGTGATTAGTATTTATCTAAAACCAACTGCAAGTATTATTTGTAATGGGGATGAGCTAGAAACCTACCCAATGAGATCAGGGGTGAAGTAAGGATGCCCATTATCATTGCTATTATTCAATATTGTACTAGAAATGCTACAGCAATAAGAGAAGAAAAGAAATTAAAGGAATTGTAATCAGCAATGAGGAAACAAAACCATTACTCTTTGCAGATGATATGATAGTATACTTGGAGAATCCCAGAGAGTCAACTAAAAAACTAGTTGAAATAATTAACAACTTTAGCAAAGTCACAGGTTATAAAATAAACCCGCATAAATCATCAGTATTTCTACATATTACCAACAAAGTCCAGCAGCAAGAGATAGAAAGAGAACTTCCATTTAAAATAACTGGAGATGATAATAAATGTTTGGGAGTCTACCTGCCAAGATAAACTCAAGAACTATATGAAAACAATTACAAAACACTTTTCACACAAATAAAGTCAGATCTAAACAACTGGACACATTAACTGCTCATGCGTGGGCCAATTCAATATAATAAAAATGACAATTGTACCTAAGTCAATATATTTATTCAATGCTATGCCAATCAAACTACCAAAAAATTATTTTATAGAGCTGGAAAAAGTAATAACAAAATTCATCTGGAAGAACAAAAGGTCAAATATGTCATGGGGCTTAATGGAGAAAAAAATGTAAAGGAAGGCGGCTAAACTACACCAGATCTCAACAAAACAGTAATCATCAAAACAATCTGGCACTGGTTTAGAAATAGAGTGGTAGATTAGTGGAGTAGTTTAGGTACTCAATACACAGTAGGAAACAACCATAGTAATCTGGTGTTTGATAAACGCAAAGATCCAGACTTTGGGGACGAGAATTCGCTATATGACAATAGCTGCTAGGAAAACTGGAAAATAGTTTGGCAGAAACTAGGTAGAGCCCAATACTTCACACTACATACCAAGATAAGCTTAAAATAGGTACATAGTTTAGAAATAAAGAGTGATACCACAAGCAAATTAGGGGAGCATCAGAACTATGGATAAGAGAAGAATTTATTACCAAATATGAGACAGACAGAATTACTAGATGTAAAATGGACAATTTTGATTATGTTAAATTTAAAAGTTTTTTCTGCAAAAGAAATTTGCTGCCCACTTCCCCATGGAGAAGTGAGCACAAAATGAGCACATACAGGTATATATTTTTAGTTCTAGTGAGGAAATTTGTTTTGCTTGATCAACCATGTTTTTTTTGTTTTTTTTTTTGTTTTTGGCAGGGCAATTGGGGTTAAGGATCAACCACATTTTTAACTGGGGTTTTGCTGATTCCGGATTTTCTTGATTTGTCAATTGTCTTAATTTCTTAACTGAGAAGAATGAGGTGGGATCGGAGGGACAGAAGGTAAATGTTTGCTGACTGAAAAAAATAATAAAATTTAGTTAAAAAAGAAAGCCCTTTGACCCAGCAATACCACTTCTAGGGCTATGTCCCAAAGAGATCATACAAATTAAAAAAGGACCCACATGTACAAAAATATTTATAGTAGCTCTTTTTGTAGTAGCCAAGAATTGGAAATTGAGGAGATGCCCATCAATTGAGGAATGACTGAACAAGCTGTGGTATATGAATGTAATGGAATACTATTATGCTATAAGAAATGATGAGCAGGTGGACTTCAAGAAAACCTGGACTTAGGTGAACTGATGCTCAGTGAAGTGAGCAGAACCAGGAGAATATTGTACACAGTTACAGCCACATTGTGCAATGACTAACTTTGATAGACTTATCTCTTCTTAGCAATGCAAGGATCTAAGATAACTTCAAAAGACTCATGATGTAAAATACTGTCCACATCCAGGAAAAGAACCATGGAGTCTGAATGTAGATCAAAGAATACTATTTGCTCTCTCTGTTTCTTCTTTCTCGTGGTTTCTCCCAATGGTTCTAATTCTTTTTTACAACATGACTAACATGAAAATATGTTTAATACAAATGTCTAAGTAGAGCCTATATCAGATTGCACACTGTCTTGGGGTAGGGGTAGGAGAGGGAAGGGAAGAAAATTTGGAACTCAAAATCTTACAGAAGCAAATGTTGAAAACTAAAAATAAGTTAATTAATTTTTAAGAAAGAAAGAAAGAAAAAAGCCAGGGGAACCTAGAATGGAGTACTCAAGTCAATGAAACTGCAGACCTACCAAATTACCAAAGTAAGATATTTCAGTGGTTGTATTAAAGCACGTCTAATAACTTGGGTGGTTAGAGTGTAGCTAGAATAATCTGTAAATGACAAAGTTCAAAACATTTTTTAACTTTCAAAGACTTCATCTTAATTCTATGCTCTGAGTTAAAAAAGTCAGGTAAGTGATTTTTTTAATTATATTTACAGAGTGATAATCAACTCCAGATAACCTAAATATTATATTTATAAAGAGATAGATCATAAACTAAAATTCATTAGAGGAAAAATGTTTTATAAAATATATATTCATATATATGGTCAAATTTCTGACTTCATAATTATCAATAAATTATCAAATTTCCTTTATATTCTAAAATATTTATTTTGTTTGTTAAAAAAGTTTTAAATCTCTGGTCCTCAGTTTTTAAATGGATTTTAATTGTTTTCTTTATAAAACAATAAGCAAAAATGAAAAACAAAAACCCTAATTGTTACTTTTTACTTGTATTTGGTTTATGATTAGGAAGCAATGTACTAGGCAATATATAAGTTACCTTCCTGGAGTCTTCAAAAGGCTACTGAAAGGATAAAGCTTTGCAAGTTCTAAAGCATTATACTACATATGAGACGATGATGATGATAAAGAAGAAATAAATAATCCCAAGAATTGACATACTGGGTCAAGTTCATGGGTCATGTAGCTCAGTATTGTGTTGCCAAGAGGACTCAAGGGGCATACCCTAGGACATCGTTGCTGTTGACCTCCTTGATGCTAACCTTAAAGGTTACTTACATCTCTATTTTCTTAGTAGCCATAATAACTCTGCCATTTATATTGGCCCACACCCTTTTATAAACCTTTCCTATTTTCTGCCTCTACTTCTTTGTAGGTAATGAGTTCCAAGAAGACATTTATAACCCACCCATAACCAGGTTACAATAGTTAAGTGGAGCACCAGGTTACTGGCCAACAGTTAGGCCAGGTTTATCCTTGAGTACTCTCAGGTGGTGGCCATGTGGTCTCAAAGTCTTTGATGTTTTTTGTTGTTATTGGACTTGGAACTTCTGTTGACATTACAATAGTTAATTCACTTTAAGCAACATTTTGCGCAGACTTACCCTCCTTCACTTTCTGCCTCTTCGGAACTATTGCTAGTTGAGATGCCCCTGCCTGCCTCGGCTTTTTTCTTTCTAGCTACTTGATGCTGAGGACTTGTCCTGCGGGTAGCTATCTTCCCTCGGAGTTCAACTCGAACATGTTTCTCCAACTCTGGAATGGCTTCTTTGAGAAATTTGACTTCCTCTTTGAGTTCTTCCACACTCATCAGTAAATCATTTAATTTCTCCAGTATCTGAAATTGACTTTGCTGTAACACCACTACTGGTCCTCTTTCACTGTGAACTGCATCTTGCAAATCAATTGAATGAAATTCATTGCTTAATGACAGAAATTTAGGCAAATTCATTGTTGTGCCAGGTTTACGAATTTTTTGATACCACACAATGATCAAGCTTATTCCAGCAGTCCCCATCACGATGCCAAATATTAATCCTTTACTTGTAGATTGAGACATTTCTCTGTTCTCTTGTTTCTGAAATTACAAATAGAAATATAAATGAATATTGTTTTTTGGCTTTGTCCAATAAAAGCCACAATGTGCAGTTCATTTTAAAGAATTCTGTACCCAAGACCATATTTTTTTAAATTTATAAAAATGGAAACAAATATAATATTACTTAAAATGGTGCTGGAAGTTATATATTTAGAGAGTAAAATCCAAATAAAGCATTAGGAAAAATATTTTTTACTGAACTCTTTTGTGATAATAGCTCCATTAAAATCAGTCCAGAAAAAAAAAATAAAGGTAGCCGCTACCTACTGACATACCGCAAAGGAAGATTATTTGTGGAACTTTCATAAAAATCTAACTTGTTGCTGAACAGTCATAGACGGTTTCTATAAAAGTGTGTTCCTTAGGGTTGGTTCAAAGAAATTACTGAGGATATTTACCACCAAAGGACTAAGATGTTCTGAGAAAATGACTATATTCTGCAAGAAATAAAGAATGAACTATAGGAACTCAGTAGCATGGGAAATATAATGGTTTTCCCAAAAGGTACATAAAGCAGAAAAATGCACATTTTTGCATTCTAACTTTCATTATATGGTAGCATAAGTTCACTAATATTTGTAAAACTGTTATAAGTTACCCTTTGTTTTATTCTGTTTAGTTTTACTTTTCTAATGGTTTTACCCCACAGTACTTTCATAGCAACTTCATAAATAAAACTTGAATCATTTAAACTAGCCAAACACATGGAGTTCATGAAATTCTGTGCACAAACACATACAATATTACTATGTGTAACAGATGATATAATCAGAATTAGGGAGCCAGGAGGAAACTTGGTAATTATCTAATCCAATCTACTACACTGTACAAAAGACTGAGTCCCAGAGAATTTAAATCACTTACCAAGGTCACAGGGCTACTCAGAGCAAACCAGTTTTCCCTAACTTCCAGTACTCTTGTCACTTCGTTATATTAGTGGCTTTGATGTCATACTGTATTTTAAAAACTGTTACTAAGAGCTACATTTTTCTTTTCTCCAGAATGCTATGAACAAGTGTCTTATTTGTCTAAACAAGAATTTATTAAGTGCCTTCTATGTGCCAGGCACTGTACTCAGTGCCGAAAGGTACAAAGAAAGGCAAAAAACCAGTCTGTGATCTTAAAGAGCTCACAATCCAATGAAGCTCTGTTGTGAAATGAGGTCTTTCTATGTAAGTGAATTTTCAAGATTACTGAAATTTACCACCTTTTGGGGGGTGGGGTGGGCACAGCTAGGTCACACAGTTGAGAGTGCCAGACCTGGAGTCAGGAAGACTCATCTTCCTGAGTTGAAATCTGGCCTCAGACACTGTGACCCTGGGCAAGTCAGTTTCCTCCTCTGTAAAATGAGCTGGAGAAGGAAATTGCAAACCCCTCCTGTATTTCTGCCAAGAGAACTCTAAATGACATCAGGAAGAGGTGGACACCACCGAAAAATGACTGAACACAACCACCTCTGTGAACACCAAAATGCTTTAATTATGTTTCGAATAGGTAAGGAAGCCAGATGAATGAGTTGTTATTCTATTTACAGAGTGGTAAATTACCCCTAAATAAGCTAAGTAATATTTTATTTATAAAAAGATCAAAAACTACAACAAGGAATAAAAATAAACATGTTTTATAAAACACATATTTTTGGCCCGGTCTTGTGACTTTGTTCTTGATGTAGAAACTTCTTTTACTAATGCAAACCAGCAACTCATCTCTAACTTAAGAGTCTTAAGAGAGATGATTGGGGGAACTGAGAGGTTAAGTGACTTCATGGCTACTCAACTGGTTAGAGTCAGGCACAGGACCAGAACCTAGGTATTTCTAACTCCCCAAGGGCAGTTCTCTACCCAGTAGACTACATCTCTCTATATATATACAGAATGAGTTAAAATGTTAAGACGTCATAAATGTAGAGAGAAAGATAAAATATACTATATGATAAGGTAAATTCATGGTTATTAGTAATGTATTATTCAAAGACAGGAATTACAGTATGGGTAAGAAAAACTAAAAATGATAGAATTCCTCTCTAACATTTGAGTAGCTTGATAAACAGCAATTTGAAAGTATGATTAGAAAAAATGTTAACTGAATAACAAAAATTCCAGAGGTATGAATTATAAATAAAATGCTAAATAAGATACATAATCATTTCAAAGTTCAAAATTGTTTTATTAAATTATTAAATTTTTAATTGCAAGTGACCTTACAGGTCATCTATCAATCATTCAACAAGCATTTAGTAAGCTCTCATTAGGTGACAAGCACTATGCCAGAAGGTGGGGATTTTTTTTTAAATGGAAGTCTCTATCCTTAAGGAGCTAATCTTCTATCAGGAGAAGCAGATGTACATGTATAGCATGTACACAATCAATACACGTTAAATTCCTGCAGCTGAGGGTTACTGGGAAAGGCCTCCTTTAGGATATGGTGTTTGAGTTCAGTTTTGAAGGAAATCAGGGATTCTAAAGAGGTGGAGATTATTTATGTCCAGCTCCCTCATTTCATAGATAAGGAATAACTTTTCAAATAACAGAACTTCCAAAAACAAAACTTAATGCTTGCTGGAATTCTTAATTTAAATTGTGCAACTTAATTGATCCAAAAAGTGAGTTTAGAAATATTATTTGTGCTATATATTTCGAATCCTTTCTTAAGCTCTGCTGTGCACAACATGCTTTTTTTCTTATTTTGTATTTAAGTTTATATGTTTCTTTTTCTTTTCTCTATTGTGTATATAAGTTTTAGTATTTAAGTCTAAAATAAAATTTGTAAAAAGGCAAAAAAAATATTATTTGTGTAAGCAGTAAAAACCATTCCAAAGCATTTACTGACTTACAAAGAACCTTTTAGAAAGGGAAATGGGCCTAAAAGCACAGAGCTAAAAAGTGTGGCAGAGGTTTCTGGTCAAAGAATGCTGGATCAACAGCTTTATATTATTGCCTTGATGTGGAAAAGTGGGAAGTGATGTGGAAGTGGGAGGTAGGTTGGAGGTGGGGATTGGTTAGCTGGCTGAACTAAGCTACTCAGAGGCTGGAGGAGAGCCAAGTTTATATTGTTTGTTTATCATGTAGGAAGCCATTGGAAGCTAGGTGGCAGGTAAGAGTGCTAGACTTGGAGTCAGTAAGACCTGAATTTGAACTCTGCCTCAGATGCTGACTACCTGTGTGGCACTGGGCAAGTCATTTAACCTTTTTCAGGCTCAATTTCCTCATCTGTAAAGTAAGGATAATAACACCTATTTCCCAGGGTTGGGGCAGATAGGTGGCTCAGTGGATAAAGTGTCCAGGCTGGAGTCAGGAAAAAACTCATCCTCCTAAGATCAAATCTGGCCTCAGATACTTACTAGTTGTGTGACCCTGGGTAAGTCACTTAACCCTATTTGCTTCAGTTTCCTCATCTGTAAAATGAATTAGAGAAGGAAATGCAAACCATTCTGGTATCTTTGCCAAGAAAACCCCAAAATGGGGTGATGAAGAGTCAGACAAAACTAAAAAATAGCTGAACAACTGAAAAATGTCCCAGGGTTGTTGTGAGAATCAAATAACATGTAAATTGTTTTATAAACCTTAAAATGCTATATAAATGCTAGCTACCACCATCATCATCATCATCATTATTAATTCCATATATCTCACATAACGAAGAGACGAATTTAGCATTAATTTGTGCTGGAGGTTTTTTTTTTTTTGATTTGTTTGCTTCATTTATAAACGTGAATTATCAAGTACTACTACCATCATAATTGGAGTCCTACATTTGGGGTCAGGGTGGGGAATGAAAGTTCCTGAATCATGAGTAAAAAACTCATGTCTCAGGATAATATAGTTAGACTTGGCCTTTCATTATTAGTGGTTCTTCTTAACATGGTTTGATATCTCTCTTTTTTTTAACCTTATGACAAATAGGTCTCCACAATTATACAGATATACTTCTTGTTCTAGTCAAGAGCTTTCTCTGCACATTTTAAAAGTAAATGTAGATACTCATAGGAGGCAATTTATGATGGGTCAGAGATGAACTGAGAGCAAATAGTCAAGAAGATGAGAGAAAAGTTGGTCTTATGATAGATGGAAAGAAAGAGAAATGTGAATAAAGAAAGAAGGGAACTGGAAAAAGAGCCAAGAAGGTAAGAAAAGACATTTATGAGGGAGAGTGTTAAGAACTGAAAGTATCAGAAGCAATCAAGGCTGACACTATTAGGAGTAGTTTAGGGAACTTATGCCAGTAGGCACCTAGGAAAGATTTTAGTGAGGACAAATTTCAGGGAAGAAAGAATAAAGATACAGAAAGACATGAATATTTCTAAAAGTGACATCTCCACTGACTTCACCATATTGCAGATTCTCACCAATTCATATCCACACTATTGCAAGTTTTCTAATTATCTTCCTCTGAATCTAATCCATTGTATATATTTTTGTCAGATCAAGCTTCCTTTCATTAATCCTTGCCTCCTTGTTGTAACTCATGCCATCCCTCATTGCCCGATATCTAAATTTAAAGTTCAGCGTGAAGAATCAAAGTTGGAAGGGACCTTGGTCTAACACCAATCCATTTTATAATATTAACAGATAGTCATCCATTTTCTGTGGGAATATTTCAATGTCAGGCCAAAGAGCAGGTTTCTTTTTTAGTAAGATCACTAACCTGGAAATCAAAGGAAAGTTACACATAAGGTAAATTTTGATTTTTCAAGGTTAAAATCCCATTTTTTTCTGAAGGCTTATCAAGTAACCCCATCCTACAATTATCTTTTCCTCTTCTAAACTGTAGTAATACTTATCGTATATAACACTTATTTAGTACACTAAATAGTACATTAAATTGTAAGCTCCTTGAAGGTAGGGACTGTCTTTTGCTTCTTTTTGTATCCCCAGCACTTAGCACAGTGCACATAGTAGGCACTTAACAAATCTATGGGCAAATGATTTCACGTTTCAGTGTTTTGGGGCAGCTAAGTCTGTAAATTATAGAGAAAATGTTGATGAAACTGGATTTGGGGGAGAACAATTGCCTGATGCCTCTTGGACAGGTAGCTCCAAATCCTCAATACCTCCTTTTCTC